>NW_022719587.1:0-7603 GCF_011630105.1 Anneissia japonica
TAGAAACGATTCTGTGTTTTAAAATTGTCCAACTGCACCAGCCCTGGCCTACCTATTCTGTGCACCTAGGCCTACCTTATAGGCCTGGCCCCTGGCCTATAAGCAATATAAGAAATTTTGTTACATTTACTCGCAGTTCAAAGCCTTGTATTAGGTAACCTTGTCTTGGTGTTGCGCTCAACTGTTTCGCCTACATGTTTTGACCTAGCTTTTATTTATTTAAAATTTTTATTTATCTATTTATCTATTAATTTTTTTAATTTAATCTGCGTGTAGTATAATAATGTAAACATACAGCTTCCTTTTTGAATTTGGCTGAGTAGAAATATGGGCCTAGCATGGAGGGCATGTCTGTACGATCGTTGTCACGACTATTTCTTTTCAGTTTTTTTTTTTTTTTTTACCATTATTTATTTTTTAATTGAACAAATTTTATGGAGAAAAAAGGTGTAACAACCTGTTTTACACATAGTCCTGGTTTTTTTTTAATCATAAAACACAGATTACATTGACTTTTGGTAAGTTACATCAAATACTGTAGTAAAATAATACAAGTCAGTAGAAAAAAGAAGATTAGTAAAATTGTTTTAAGAAAAATAAACAGCACAGTCATACCATTGGTTATAAAAGTAGGCCTGTAAAGTTAAGGGTATTTTAAAAGTGGAATGTTAATTCTATAATTATTTTGATAACAAATGAGGGACATTAAAAAAATATCTAAAATGGTATAAAAAGAGAAGGCATAAAAATACATAAGAATACTGAACAACAAATACAATACGGGAATACTTGCTACTTCTAAAAACACGTGAATAATCAATAATCCATAGAAAACTTAATCTTATACTGTAATAATCAAATGAGATATTTAATACACTATACGTTTATTTTTTAGGTGTTGACTATTGCATTTCCAGTCCATGTGAAAATGAAGGGAATTGTATACCTCCTTATTCTGAGTTTACATGTGAATGTAAACCAGGCTACAGTGGGAGATATTGTGAAAATGAGTATTCCGGTGAGTACCGTAAATGACACAAAATTTAGCTACTGCTTTTTATCATATCGAATAAAAGCTACTGTAGGCCTAATCGTGATTGAGTTTTGTAAAACACATTTTGATTTACCTAGGAACATCTCATAACGTGTAAAACTAAAGTCACATGTTACTAATTCCATAACATGAATCTTGAGTTCATGCCGCACATCCAACTGCCAAAGGCGCTGTTTTCCTTGTCTTTGGATGCAGACTCGATCATACACAACGTGCAACCTTTTCCGCTCCCTGTTGAGTATTCAGGGGCATGAGCGCCAGGAATTCCCCGACGAGGGGTCCAAGCTCCCGACTAGAAGGGATCCACACCCCTCCCCATTCTGAGAAAAAATTAAATTGTTTGTTTTATTTAAAAATGTTAATTATAGGATTATTTATTTAAAAAGTATAATTTAACCATGCGAGTTAAGTTTCCCACATTTACCTGCCTTGACAGCGTAGTACGGCGTGCTTGAATTACGACCTTGCTGAAAATTCCCCGACAGCCTCAGGGGAGTTCAAGGGGACCCCCCCCCCGCTAGCGCCACCCCTGGGAGTATTACTAGTTATGCGTGTTAATGACTACTACTGTTTATTCCGAATCATCCACGTCTTACAAGCTGAGAGGCAGATCAGATAAAGTGTCTTGCCCAAGGACACAAACATTATAATGAGCATCGGTCTCAAACCCCCCAACCACATGTTAACATTGACAAGAAAATATTATAAAAACAACACAGAGAATGGGTAAGACATAAAAGGAACAAGTTTTGGTTTCCAACACCCACTTGTTCAACTAAGGGCCTGCCCCCTTCCACTTTTGTGACTGTTCCCAGCACCAGTAACTTACAAACGCTGCAATGTCATTATTATTATTATTATTATTATTATTATTATTATTATTATTATTATTATTATTATAATTATTATTTGCGCCTTACAAATCGATCTATTGTTATTATACAATATAATTTTTTTTTTAAATTTCAAAACGGACATTACAAGTTCCCTCCTTAAGTTGAGCAACCAGATGTTGATTCACGTCTGTATGTGCTTGCGTCTGTAAAGTTTTCGAGCATGAAGAAAAATGAATGGAATCGCCCGCCTTGCGCGACTAGGCAAGAGGTAGGAATTCTTTATGGAGCGTCGCTCTAGTTCTCTTAATGCTAACCTTGAAGATGTAAGTGAACCATGCAGATGTAAGTGTAACTGATTGGCCCTCTCCTTCACAAAAAAACTAATAATAATATCTATGAAAAATCACAAGTACAAGTTTAATTTGGTAGGTTACATTGCCATAATAGTAGTTCAACTGACACCGGATTTTGGGAAATGGTATTTCAAGTCCCTAATTATTTTCAGTAAAATAGGTAGTCTCATATCTTAAAAAATAACTACAGAATTTATGGTACACTGTATTTAATGTGTTATAGGTTGTAAAATTTGTATTGAATAAAACAAAAACTTTCAAATAAAAAAGCTTTCACTTAACATTAGGAATTAGTCATTTGTGAAACAAAATTATAGGCTCTGTCAATTGTTGAAGTATTGAACAGTGGTGGATTCAAGGAGAAGCCCAGTCAACACGGATCCCCAACCTACTATTTTTTCAAAAGTATAAAAAAAAAAAAATATTGAGAAAACAGACAAAATTTTAATCAACTTTTAATCTGCAAGTGCCATTTCCGGCCATCTAAATGTGCCATAATCACATTTTTTTCTTACCGCAGCCACTACCGTTGTGGGGCTGAGGTGGGTGGTCACTCCCTTTGCGCAAGACCCTCCCTGGGTCCCCTCTATTTTGACTTCCTGAACCCGCGACAGTTGGCGTATCATTTCTGGGATACTGTAGAAGGGTAATTTTCATCCATCGAGAGAAAAGTAATGGTTTCGTGGGGAATACCCATATCAAGCATACCCCTCATGATAATAAATAATATCATTGATATCGTGGAAGCAATCTGGACTTCGGCTTTGCTCAGAAATCAGTGGCGGATTCAAGGGTGGGGGCCTAAATTGTTCAATTTTTTTTTTCTTAATGGAGATTATAAGAAAATTATATTCAAATTTTAAGTCTGTGAGAGTGCAATTTCCGGCCATTTAGAGGTGCCTTAATCAAACATTTTCTTACCATCGTTGGGGCTGAGGTGGTATAGAATCTCCGTCTGCGAAAGCACCCAGTGGCGGATTTAATTAAGGCCCCGGGCCCCCTAAATTGTTAATTTTTTTATTTTTTAAATGGATATATAAAGAAAATTATCAAAAATGTTCTGACCTCAGCCCCAACCATGGTGGGGCTGAGGTGGACATACCTTATCTGTGAAAGTTCCCCCTCCTTGACCCCTCTATTTTGAATTCCTAGATCCATCACTGGAAATTACAACAATTATTCATATTACAGTAGTTTGATGACTATAACATAACCAAAAAAATTCACCAATCTTTGTCAAATATTCGTAGCTTCCAGGGGGATTTTCCCCCGATCCCAACCAGGGGCCCATGATCTCCCCCAGTCCCCCAGCCTAGATGCTCACTTCGCTCGCATAGTGGACCTTATTAAATGCCCCCCCCCCACTTTCAAAAATGTTCTGCCACCATTAGGGGAGGGGTGTAAGGGAAGCTCTTCAATATGGAGGACCTTTCCCCCTACTTCCGCTGGCGCCATCCCTCAGGAGCAGGTGGAATAACAAATATCGGAATCGCTATTCCAAGGTTAATTTCAGAAGAAACAAATAAGCTGAATGAACAAACAATGAAACTGCAACTGCAGAACATCATCATAATCCTCATCGTCGTCATCACCCATCATCGTCATTATCGTTGTCTCATTAATTGCATATAACACTCTACAATAAAATAATATGTTAGACTTAGGCCTGTATAGAGGTTTAGTTTATAAATCCGACGTTGAATTAAGCACAAAATTATGTAATACGTACACAGATCCTTAGAGAGAATTCCATAACGGTTTTTCATATATCTTTTAAATTTTGCCCGTTCTACAGTTGTAAAGGCTTACTGATTTAAAAATATATAACTTCAGATGTTTTATCTTTAAGCAAAATTTTATAGGCCTATTGCAAGCCATTGGTTTTTGTCAAAGGGCCCCCATTTGACACAGTGAAGAGGTGTACCGATCTTGTGCTTTTTTTTTTAACTTCTTTTTTTTTGTACTTGTTCTTTGCTGTTTTTCTGTTTTTGTAAATGTTGATATTTTGATACAAATGAATGAAATAAGTGGAATCCGCTTTCACTCCTGGGTGAAGAGAGACAATACCTGGTCTACGAACACAGGCGAAATGCACAGTACCGTACCTCAAATGCCGCGCCAAATCGCACATTATGGTTGAAGTGACGTGCGTTATATCGTCCCTTTGACATGCGTTATATCTTTCCTTCTAGGTGCAGCCTGTTCTAGTAGTACAGGTTTGACAATTGGTATGTTCTTTGTGGGCATCATTGTTGGAGCCTTCGGAGTAATTGGTGGATTGATCGGCTACACTAGGATTAAACAGGTTTGTCAGATACCAAAACAAATTTCAGTAGTATGATTTTAACACAATAGGCCTAATACATCACTCCTTCCCATTTATGTTCAATCAAATGGTCAAGATTAAAATAAGCAAGCTTGTACAAAATTGTAATGTAAATTCGGCCTAATGACTGCAAAGTGACATAAAACGAATTTACAACGAATGTTTGTAAATTCGTATTAATGATTATTTTTATTTCAATTCAGAAGGCACAAGAGGACAAGAGGAGTACGGATAGGAAAAAGCAAGATGTAAGCTTTTAATATTCCAATTCACCTCATCTTTGTCACCTATCATCTTCGTGCCACATACACAATGCCATGGTTTCTGTAAATAGACCTATTATGTTGTCAAATGATTCAGGTGGATATGTAGTCATGTTTCTATGACCTCCCCCAGACTGTAGGTCCTCCTTCCCACAATCAGTAACATGCTATCGCGCCTAATTTGTAGGACAAAATCTGCTCTACCACTGAAACGGTATAGACATAATCGCAGTTATATTCTACCGATTGTTAAAATGTATTATTAACTTGTATTGTTTTATACAGAGTGATAATAGACTAATGAAAATATTTATCTCAAGCTTTGCGATTTTTAAAACAGATGATAATAAATTGCACATAATTATGTTTCGATTTTAAAGGAGTTTCTAAACCTCTCCATTGTATTCATTTAAAAAAAAATTATTATCAAGTATCTTTACAAACAAATAACGAATGACCTAAATTGCATTGATAACGATTCATATCTCGACACAGACGTACATGGACTACCTGTCAGATAGGTCAATTGCTGGCAATGAGAACCAGACTTACCAAGATCTACAACATAGAGACGAAGAAACAGCTTATGTTAATGTGAAGCCGGGAAAGAGATAAGAAATTAAAGAGAGCAGTAGCTGGTTTGAGTGAATGCTTGTTACTTGTACAATGATCATGATAATCCATCGAATTTAATCAATGATGATCGTACAACCACGAACCTCTCTAAGAATTGTTTAGCTCTGTCCAGGTTATCAATTAAAAATGTAGCATGTCCATATTATAGTCATGATGTGCCTATATGGTCATGATGTGATGTCATCAGACCATATTTAGGCATGTCACATATGTTTTTAAAAATAGACTTTGTTAGTCTGGACATTGCTTAAGTCTACGTATCACATCCAATATCATACGTAACTCATTGGATTCATATATTTAAAAAGTTGGTAGATGGCACCATGAGTGTCGATAGCATGTTAGTCTATAGTATTACAACAATACAGTATTAAGCCACTATGCTTAGAAAAGCATATGATGAAGTCGACAAAGCACAGGTACACTGTTAGACAACACTTTAATGTGCTTTTTTAACAACCACCTTCCGTTTATTATTTAAACTTTGTGTGGCTAGATAACCGTCGTTTTGAATGTGATGCACCTCATATATGGAACTTCGACGTTTATATAACGGTAGTCAAATACAGTAGATCACAGTGAGCGTTACCATACCCCCTAAAAAACATAGGATCTAAACGTTAAAAATCTACAAGAAATACATGCTCCAATGTTATAAACAGGTTATATAACACTATACCAGAAAATAATTTAGGTATTGTGGTATGCAAAGAAAAGGATTGCAAGCGTGAAATATTATGTAAGCTTCTATGTCGCCTTCGAAGTTGAAGAAATACCTTAATAGCACTAATAATGTAACAAATAGACCCTACTTATTAAAGTAAAACTTACGAAAATGCTGAAATAAGTTAATAATAATAATAATTAATAATAATAATAATAATAATAATAATAATAATAATAATAATAATAATAATAATAATAATAATCAAATTTCAAATTTCAAATTTCAATTCTCCCCAGAGGGAGACTTTATTCTGTATATAGGCCAACAGCCTTAAAACATAAACATTAGTGTGTCAAATAAAATGTTCGCTTCTTGTAAGCATGTACAATGAAATTGGCTAATGACTTAATCGTACTTGGTTTCCTCGACTTGAATAACGAAACAAAGTAGAACATGTTTGCAATATAATTAGGAATAAAATGATTTCTTTCGTGATTATATAATAATTATAATAATAATAAAATGTGTTATCCTGAATAAAAATCTATTGTTCAAACTTATATTTAGTATTTGTTTTTGATTACTTGTGTCCCGGAAGAGTCTTGATTTGTCTGATCCAGCTGGGGTTGTAGCCAAAAGGTATTGTTAAAAAAATATTACCGTACTATTTTATAAATGTTAAATTTGATTTATTATAATCTTCTAATGTAAAAATCGAAATAGGTATGCCAGGGCATACCACTGAATGAAGACATTCTGGAACTCACTCTACCGTCATTTAAAGAACTGTAAAATTATAGACGATGCATTTTACTCGCATTGAACCCTCACCCCCAATCCTAGGTGAAACAGGAATGCAGCAACGAAATTCTGTTAAAACCGAAAGGTCCACTGATTAATCTCAGATAAGATAGTATAATAGGCCTACATACTCGAAGTATCGAAATGCACGCCATCGTGTCGGGATTCAATATCTCGACATTAACTATGCCATCATCAGGAATGGATGATGATGACATAATTAATGTCGAAATATTGAATCCCGACACGATGGCGTGCATTTCGATACTTCGAGTATGTATAATAGGCCTAATTCTGTTAATAGGCCTACTACCAAATTGCCGACCGAGCTAGTGTTCAAAAGAAAATTAAGGAATTCCTTTATGTTTTTATTGTATTTATATCTATTTTGATTTTTAAAAAGAGTTAACGTTTTGTTAAAAAGTCTTAAACAAAATTTTAATTACGTTAATTTTAGTAATAAAATATTCCTGATTTTTTTTTTAAACATTAACCCAGTATCACTGGGCTCGCGTCATCCAGGCATTCAAGTATCCTTCATCACTTTGTACTTCTACGTACTGTACTTTTCATAATTTTTTATCAATGTTAATCTGTCCTTGAAATGCGAAATAGGCCTAAATAATAAACAAATCAACTACACGGTAGTAAGTTAACGGGCAATAGG
>NW_022719587.1:8621-13112 GCF_011630105.1 Anneissia japonica
TTTTTTAGTTAATTTCTTACAGTTTTTATTTTGATCTGTTCTGTATTTCTCATTCATATGTGTAAACGCTGAAGGACACAGGCGTGTCAGAAATATTCGTCTTGAATAAATTTTGTCTCTATTAACGTATGCAATCATTTAATTTTTGTCTGTGTTTTTATATATATATATATACTGTATATATATACATGCATGCATGCATGGATGCATACATACATACAAATATACATAAATATATACTGTATATATAATATATATATATAAATATATATTTATTCAAGACGAATATTTCGGACACGCCTGTGTCCTTCCTCAGCGTTATACGTATGACTGAAAAAATACAGATCAGATGAACTAAAAACTGTATATCTTACAGAATTTGTTAGTCTGGACAGGGCTTAAGTCCACGTATCACGTCCAATATGATACGTAGCTCATTGGATTCATATTTTAAAAAGTTGGTAAATAGCACCATGAGTGTCGATAGCATTTTGGTCTATAGTATTACAACAATACAGTAATAAGACACAATGCTTAGAAAAGCATATGATGAAGTCGACAAAGCACAGGTACACTGTTAGACAGCACTTTAATGTACTTTTTAACAACCACCTTCAGTTTATTATTTAAACTTTGTGTGGCTAGATAACCGTCGTTTTGAATGTGATGCACCTCATATATGGAACTTCGACGTTTATATAACGGTAGTCAAATACAGTAGATCACAGTGAGCGAAATACAGTAGATCACAGTGAGCGTTACCCTACCCCCTAAAAAACATAGGATCTAAACGTTAAAAATCTACAGGAAATACATGCTCCAATGTTATAAACAGGTTATATAACACTATACCAGAAAATAATTTAGGTATTGTGGTATGCTAAGAAAAGGATTGCAAGCGTGAAATATTAAGTAAGCTTCTATGTCGCCTTCGAAGTTGAAGAAATACCTTAATAGCACTAATAATGTAACAAATAGACCCTACTTATTAAAGTAAAACCTACGAAAATGCTGAAATAAGTTAATATTAATAATAATTAATAATAATAATAATAATAATAATAATAATAATAATAATAATAATAATAATAATAATAATAATAATAATAATAATAATAATAATAATAATAAAATTTGTTATCCTGAATAAAAATCTATTGTTCAAACTTATATTTAGTACCGGTATTTGTTTTTGATTACTTGTGTCCCGGAAGAGTCTTGATTTGTCTGATCCAGCTGGGGTTGTAGCCAAAAGGTATTGTTAAAAAAATATTACCGTACTATTTTATAAATGTTAAATTTGATTTATTATAATCTTCTAATGTAAAAATCGAAATAGGTATCCAGAGCATACCACTGAATGAAGACATTCTGGAACTCACTCTACCGTCACTTAAAGAACTGTAAAATTATAGACGATGCATTTTACTTCCATTGAACCCTCACCCCCAATCCTAGGTGAAACAGGAATGCAGCAACGAAATTCTGTTAAAACCGAAAGGTCCACTGATTAATCTCAGATAAGATAGTATAATAGGCTTACATACTCGAAGTATCGAAATGCACGCCATCGTGTCGGGATTCAATATCTCGACATTAACTATGCCATCATCAGGAATGGATGATGATGACATAATTAATGTCGAAATATTGAATCCCGACACGATGTGGCGTGCATTTCGATACTTCGAGTGTGTATAATAGGCCTACTATCTTAAATTCTGTTAATAGGCCTACTACCAAATTGCCGACCGAGCTAGTGCTCAAAAGAAAATTAAGGAATTCCTTTATGTTTTTATTGTATTTATATCTATTTTGATTTTTAAAAAGAGTTAACGTTTTGTTAAAAAGCCTTAAACAAAATTTTAATTACGTTAATTTTAGTAATAAAATATTCCTGATTTTTTTTTAAACATTAACCCAGTATCACTGGGCTCGCGTCATCCAGGCATTCAAGTATCCTTCATCACTTTGTACTTCTACGTACTGTACTTTTCATAATTTTTTATCAATGTTAATCTGTCCTTGAAATGCGAAATAGGCCTAAATAATAAACAAATCAACTACACGGTAGTAAGTTAACGGGCAATAGGGTAGTATCACAAACCCTCTTGGTTTCATCGGTAAGGTGCGACGAACTTTGTGTAAAAGTGGCTATACTTAAACAAATGAATGATTGTTGAATTTATTGTATCAGTTCCTTCCTGGTGTCAGGGATCTACTACCCGGTACCTATTTCGTACGTACGAGAAAAACATAATAGTAACGATTTGATTTGGGTTTTGTAGCTCAAACAGGTGAGACGTTCATCTCTGGTTACTTTCAGATGACTTTCTCACATTTCATTCACTTTTTTAGCTTTATTCTTTAACAATTTGACCAACAATTGCTTTCTTAACACAGGGTCATAAACGTATCCAGCAATCACTGATACAAAACATGATATTTCCGAATACACTGAGAAATGCTGAAATATTATTCAAATAAATAGATAGCAAAACAGGGGGAAAGTTAATCGATAATCAGTAGGTCTACTGTAGTTAAATTAATGCTTATAAAACTTTTAATTATGGTCAGACATCTACAAAACTAGGTTTATTCAGGCAAAGATTTCCAGACACCCCACCAAACCTTTCCTATAATAATATGCAAATCTTTTCCTACGAAGAAATAAGAGGTTGATTTTCGACAAAATAATGTTTAGAGGGAATGAAATATTATTACAAGAAAGCGAAATATATTTTGAGAAACCGATATATTATTTCATTGCAAAGAACTAGTATTTTTAGAAAAGAAATATTTCAAGGAATCGAAAGATACTTCAATGAAATTATGTCGGACCATTTAGGGGCGCCATATTTGTTTTGGGGCACCATATTTGTTTTGGGGCACGTAATAAGTGTCTCTGTGGGTTCGGTAAAAGTTTGTTGATTCGCTTTTGCGCCCTCAGAAGAACTGGTCAACCTTAATCAAACCAAGGAAATAATGTATTTTCTCCATAGGCCTACACACGAATGCTAAATGCTAAGAACCTGCGTTGACCTACAATGAAAAATCGTCGGTGTCGCACTACTATGTTATCGTCAGAGGGGTAAGTAAGAAGTTTAGAAGACCTGTAGGCCCGTTTAGATTTGTTCAATAATTCTATATTTAGATAATATAGAAAATAACCTCAACAACATAGAAACAAAGTTTGTGTGAAATATTGGCATCACTAGTTAGTAAGTTAGCAATTTATTAAGAAACTACACTTTTTTAACAGTGGAACACTTCAAAATTGTGAAGGTGCGTGCAAAAAAAAACAAAAAAAAAAACAGTATAGAATTTAAAAAATTTAAAACAATGGCAACTGACATGAATAGGAATGGCAAAAAGAGATGACCAACCAAAGGTAATATTACTTAAATTATAACCTATCTGTGAAATAAATAAAACAAAATATTTACTTTTACAGAATTATCTTTAAGTGCGTCTTAAATCATTCTTATTTGACAGTCTATAATTTTCCTCCCCTCTCCTGTTTTGATTTCTTTTTACTTTTGTGTTATTTTTCTATTGTATCACTTCCTGTTTGCTTTTTTTTAACCACTTTTTTGTTTCAACCATTATTCCTGTTATTTTTGTTTTCTGTTGTTTTGGAGAGCGCATAGAGACCAATGTTATGCGCTATACAAGTGCACAACCATTGACCATATTAAGTATTTTTATAAAGCACCAATGGACCAAAAGGTTAGCAAGATAATAAAACATAAAAATCAAAAACAAATCAAGTGTGAAGTGAAAATTATTTTTGATACTTTATACGCCAAAAATTTGCCAGTGCCCTTCAAAAATTTTCAATCTAAAATAAATGAATTTTGAATTACTATTCACCCTTAAAAAAATTAATCATTTTAGAATTTTCCCGATTATTTTGACAAACAGCTATCTTTAAAATTGTGAATTGCCCGTCTGGGGAAGCCTACCGTAAAGATAAATAAAATAGACAATACAATAAGTCTACGGTACGTATTACACGCTGCAGTAAGCATTTATTTATTTATAGAGGCTTGAGAAAATGAACAGGAGATAAGAAAAAAACCTGAAAAACCATCTATTTAATTCAGTAAATTTCGTAGAAACTAACCAATTAAGCTTAAGGGTTTATTTATTATATTTGACACCAAACTATTTCACACATGTTTACGTATACATACTGGTTTTACTTAAAGGAAATTGTTCAATATATTTTCCACATATTGTTATTTTTTATGTATATGTAATTTTAATTTAGGATGTAATAGTCTCTGTGATTTCTTTTACACCAATCTTTTTGTTACAGAATATTTTAAAGGATTTTATGTACTTAAATTTTTATGAATGTTATGCACCTATATCCAATTTCATGTATTTTATCATGTCATTGATACAATATATTTAAATTTGGACCTGGGTAACATGGTGACGGGTTTCTTGTGGGAAATTACAGGGAATTTATATCCCTTTTCTGCA
>NW_022719588.1:0-511 GCF_011630105.1 Anneissia japonica
ATGCAAAGAGGGGACAAAGTCCATAGAAGACGGTATTTATTCATCGATAACGCAATCATTGGGACACAATATTGAACACTAACGTTTTGCAGAATATATTTTACAAATTGTATCTTTGGAAATAAAATGCATCGCGGTGTATTCCAAAGAAATCATGCATGTGTCGTTTAATAAACTTCTTGGATGGATGGATGGATGGATTTATTCGGTGTAAACACCAAGAATAACCCAAGTTTGGAGAAAACGTATTTCCAGTGTGTCCTTCTGGTGTTGATTGGGCTGTATACCAGGAGACAATCCAATACTATTTTCCGAAAGGTACTTTACAGTGCACATAGACCATAAAGCACAGCGGCCGCGAATTTTTTTTTTTTTTTTTTTTTTTTTTTTTGTGAGAACCAAGCACCGAATGCCTTTGTGAAGAACCAAGCACCGAATGCCAGTTTGCCGACGGACGTTTGACCGAAAGATCATTTATCGACACCGGAATTCGCCGAAATCGAATTCGTCG
>NW_022719589.1:0-1224 GCF_011630105.1 Anneissia japonica
TCAAAATTAGGTCTATGTTTGCTGCATACAGGATGGTGCAAATGGAGAATTGATGTTGGGTATGGAGAAAACAAATTTGACAGGTCAAAATTCTATATAATTTTTGCAATGGAGACTCTAATGTCGATTAAATAACTTGTTTAGATATACACTATTCACAATCATATGCATTATCATCAGACAGTGCTGGGGACTAAAGGCCCGTTTATACTGCAACTATAACGATAAAAAGCTAAAAAGCAATTCATATAAAAAACAAAAGAACTAATGAAAGTTTTTACACTAGAATGATTCGATAAAGACTTGTCGTATACACAATAAGCAAATATTGTGATAAATCATAAAGGATTCATAATCATGGAAAACGAGAAAATCGTAGTAGTAACAACGATTTTATCGTTTTTCCATGATTATGACGTCATTTGAATTGATTTGTCAAAATATTTTTTTATCGTATACACGATAATGCGTTATCGAATCGTCCCAGTGTAAAAAATTCTCTTATCTCTTATTTTTTTGTATGA
This sequence comes from Anneissia japonica, assembly GCF_011630105.1. Classification (NCBI taxonomy): domain Eukaryota; kingdom Metazoa; phylum Echinodermata; class Crinoidea; order Comatulida; family Comatulidae; genus Anneissia; species Anneissia japonica. The sequence goes on from NW_022719589.1 coordinate 525, forward strand.
ACAATATTATTGCTTTTTATCGTTATCGTTGCAAGTATAAACAGGCCTTTACACCTCAACCTAATTTCATCAGTACTGTATTTTCATTATATTCTTCCCCAAACGTGGTCTTATTACATTATATTCCAAAACCTGACCAACCAATCAATCAACTTTTATACAATACTATAATATGATTATATTATATGATATTTAATCGTATTTCTAAGTTTTACTTTTTAAAAATGGTCATGGGCCATCCTTACATCAGCTTTTGTTGTCATTTGTTTGTCCTGCCATGTGCGAATTTTATTGGCTTTGTAAATGTTATGATGATGTGAAGTAAACTTAACTGAACTCAAATATTTGGCTTATATTTCCTATCTCAATTGATTTAAACCAACCAAAAAAAATGAAAAAGTCAAAAATATATATACAGACGTCATAAGAGTAATACACAATAGTACACTGTCTTGTAGTTTTATTCACGAAAATGTTTCAAACAAGAATTTTCTCTGAGTACGGTAGTTACATAGTGTTTTTATGTACTGTACTTGTAAGATTTATACCGAAAGGTCCACTGATTAATCTCAGATAAGAAAGTATAATACATACTCCAAGTATTGAAATACACGCCATCGTGTTGGGATTCAATATTTCGACATTAATTATGTCATCATCATTCATTCCTGATGATGTCATAATTAATGTCGAAATATTG
>NW_022719590.1:0-2672 GCF_011630105.1 Anneissia japonica
AAATATTGAATCCCGACACGATGGCATGCATTTCAATACTTGGAGTATGTATTATACTATCTTATCTGAGATTAATCAGTGGACCTTTCGGTTTATGTGCATGTTTTGTTTGCAAATTCAGGAATTTATGCTGTTTATTGATACTTAGATTACTTTAGAATTTATTGTGATCAATTACCACAAGTATAAATTTTAATGTTGAATTTTTTGACATTGTTGTCATCATTATCACTTTTGTTGGTATTGTTAAGTTCAATTTATTATACTTAATCATCATTTTCTTATGCTAAATATTTTTGTAATATTAATTATATTAAATTCTGATTAATATTGTGATTATAAATCATTATTATCAAATTCAAACTGAATCTTTGGCCCATTGCTTACTGTGTCCATTTTTTTTAATTTTTAATTTACAGTCGTCTATTAGCTATTCTTACTTTTCTTTCTATTTGTACTAGTCTTCATCATGCATGTTTGTTTTCTAAATCTAACCTCTGACCTTGCCTGCAATTCTTTTAATTTTTTCCCCACCATTATTATCCATATTATTATTTTTATTGCACTTCACACAACATTGAACACAAAATGACATACAGTACAAAACATAGATCATAACCAAACATGTTCTATTGACCATGCACTGTACCTTGATTCTGATAACATTATTAATGTTATCATGACAAACAAAGAGCTACTAATACTATCAGTGTAAACAACTGAATAGATTAGTGATAATTAAGTTATTACATTACTTTAAAAAACGAGTTTTCATAACAGAGTGTTGGATTTGCACCCTGTAGTTTTGTAATATGTGTCATTAGAAAATATATACTTGCATATTTAGAATGTTATCAGGGTGGGGGAAACTTTCCCTTTCATATTTGTATACCTCCAAATATAACAAATGGACATAAGTTCAAGTGTGATATTTTTGTAAGACTCATATCATAATGAGACTTAGTATAAGACATTATTTTATTGCGAGATTTCCTAATGAGATTTGTTTGTGATAATTGGTAGTGAGATTTATCTGTGAGAATCAGTACTGAGACTGAAGTTATACGACTCTTTAGATTCCAGACTAAGTCATTATATTCGCCCATGAGTTTCGGTCATTATGAAACTAACTTGTAAGATTCAGTATATGGTTTAATAGTGTAGTACTGCTGTAACAAAAGAAAATATATTCTTTAAATAAAAACTTTCACATTTCAAAATAACAAAATTTCATTTGACAAAGGTTTGATAGACTGAACCATATACAGTAGGCCTGGTTAAAATAAAACAGCAGAATACATATTTGAGAAAAAGTATGTTATATTTTATAGTGAAATGCAAACAAATAGAAATAGGTATGATGTGTTAATAAAGAATTTATACAGTGAATAATTGAGGGGATTTATTAAATTTAAATGCTTATAATGTATTGACCCAATAAAATATATGACATTGACAGGAGAACATGAGGTAGCTTGTTGTAGTCACTTTTTATCTTCACTTCTTTGCAGATAGTCTGTTACTTACCTTACAGTATTGTATGATGTGATAGACCTTGAAAATTTTAATTGTAAATACAAAATTCTTTGTTATGTTGAAGGTTGTCCCTGAGGTTTTTACAATTTAGATTGAAATTATTAACATTAATTTGGTGCAGACAAAGAAGGCCTTACAGTACAAGTTCAGAATAATACAAAAAATATGAAATAACAATAGGTTTTGTTTTCTTAATTTAAGTTAAAATTTGTTTTAAACATTTTATAAATGTGCTACTTTCATCGCATTAGATTTGAAACCGAAAATAATAATAATAACATCAAGAATAATTTATAAATTAAGTATACTGAATGTAAAAGATACAAATATGTATAATTCAGTAGGATACCAAGTGGTCCACTGATTTATATTTAGTTAATATAAGATCTTTGAAACTGTATGCTGTCGCCCAGCATCAGGAATTGATGAACGGGTGTCATAATGATGATGAATGAAAATAAGATCATGCAGACTCCAAAAAGACTAAGAGCAACCATAGTGGTTCAATATTTCGTTTTTTCAAACATCAGGAATGAAGATAATTTTGTCAATTATGGACCATATACCAGAATTGAAGTAACCATTCTAATCATCATCATCATCAATATTGTCAATATCAAATTAACATACAGTATTACAAGTCTCCCTCCAATTAAAGACCATTTTTGGGACCAGGGTTTTCATGGTCTTCAGCAGCTTTGGTTTTGAATTAGAAAAAATATTTAAAAATAAAGAAAATGGATGCGGTATGATAAAATGATTTACAAAATAATTATGGTAGTGTTGGGTGCCGTAGGACACGATGTTGTAAAGAAGAAGGAGTAGGATTAGTTTTTTTAGAACTAAAGGTCTTTATTCCGTTTAACTCAGCTCTCCATGTTACAACAAAAAGTGCTTTGTACAGTAAGTCTACCATGGACATTATTTTAACATTAAAGAAATATATTATTATATTTCTTAATGTCCCGATGGACATAATTTACTTATATTCAGTATATTTCAATATATTATTCATAATAGTTTGGAGATATCTGAGCCAAGTTGATCCCGATGTCTTTGCGTTTAGTGAGCTTGTGAAACCGACAAGCTGGCGACAAACAGCAGTTCACCCTCTCCAATACATGGATACGAGGAGG
>NW_022719591.1:0-785 GCF_011630105.1 Anneissia japonica
GACTAAAATAATCTCCAATCCCGACAGGTTTAAGGAAAACGCAACACCACGACACGCGCGCAACGGATAATTTTTAATGAAGATCTGTTCAGACTGCCACCGACAAGGAGCAGAGTTGGGTTCGTCAGCCGACCGTCGTACGACTCGGTGAGTGCCCAGCTTAAAAGTTGCTGTGCCAATTCCAAGAAGTAGACCTAGTATGTATTTCTGTGATATGGTGGCATATATTGAATACTGTTAAGAAAATGATATGACTGCTAATCCCAATGGTGGAAACCAAAGGACTATACCTTTATATGTTGTTAAATTTTAGCTATTTTTATGCTCTCATTTTTGAATAATTGTTGGTCTATGATACCGGTGAGAATAACGAAAATATACAAGTTTGTTTAACACACACTTTATGCACTCATATAGGCCTATATACTCTCATGAATTTACAAATTTGCAAATTTATTTCACATGTTGAAACCGTGCAAATTTGTGAAAATGTAGTACTAAGATACGTGTTTCTTATTCCTGGTATGATATATGATTAACTGGTGCATCTTCGATTAATCATATATTATATTGTCATACATTGTGATATGATATCTAAACAATTTACTGATGCTTTTAATTTTCGTGATTTTTGAACAACCTGCACTAGTCTTTTCCTACATTATGACTTTATATGAAGGTCATTTACCACTGATTTAAATGACCAAAATGGAAGGATAGTGAATTATATGAAAGAATGGTGTAGGGTCCTATGTAAAATTGGAAGCTGAAAAGAAGGATTTCTC
>NW_022719592.1:0-503 GCF_011630105.1 Anneissia japonica
ATTATTAACTAATTAAAACATTAATTAAGATATTAAGATATATTAATTAAGATCAAGGGCGTCGATCCGTGATTGAAAGCCAGCGGGGGTGGGGTGGAGGTGGGGGGAGGGACAAATCGCAAAATATGGAAGTCTTGTGCCGTAGGCCTAAGCCTTGACTGGGGCCTCCTAGGGCACCCAGTAAGTGGGTGTCCTGGGGGCGAATGCCCCGGAAGCTGTGACGTCTATAGTATCTAATTAATTTTAAGGAATGCAATTAACATTTATTTCCACACTATTTTTTCACAATACATTGGCGGATTCGGGAATTTGGAATAGAGGGGACCCAAGGAGGGACTTTTACAGATGAAGTGTAGACCATCTGAGCCCCATCAATTTATGATTATGGCACCTCTAGTTGGCCGGAAATGGCACTCTCAGACTTAAATTTGTATATACATTTTCTTTTTTCTCCTCTTTTAAATTTTGGGAGGGTGGGCCGGCTGATCTTCCTGGAATCTGCC
>NW_022719593.1:0-293 GCF_011630105.1 Anneissia japonica
TCGTCGCGTACACCCTTCTTGGTGACCGACGTCGCGTACGCCGTCGTGTACACGACCGAGGACCCTACACCGTCGTGCTGATCGAAAACTGTGCGGTTTGGAAGGGACTTGTCAGCCGACAAGGTTGTAGTGTTTGTGATGTATTTTTGACTAAAATATAATATGAGAAAATTGACACAAATTTATTTTTTTTTTCAAATTCTTTTATTTCGTCTCATTCACTGTTCTTTTTCTTCCGGTTGCTTCTTCGAAGAGGTAAGCGTCCACCCGCCATCGTCGGGTCGCCGTCTTTT
>NW_022719593.1:420-1335 GCF_011630105.1 Anneissia japonica
GACGAGTGCCGTCTTCCCCTATCTTCCAGGACGTTCTCACGTACTGCACGCGGAAAATTTCTCTGGCCACCTCGTCCGTGATCAGCGTTTCCAAAAACTCCACTTCCCTGTATTTAGCGTCGTCTAACATGAAACACCAATGCAGGCTTTTCGCTTCAGCAACCGATCCGACCTCCGCGTTGGAAGACATGGTGTCTGAGTGAAGACAAATGCCTCGTTGGGCGTGTATATATCTTCGAAAGTAAAGATGTTTTTTGACTTCGACGATAGCAGACAGGGAGAAGAGATGGATCCGCCTTCGAGCAATTACCTGATAATCGGAAGGGACGAATCTTGGGAACGGGAGATTTTTACGTTGGTGAAGAAGAAGAACCCAAATGCGAAGGTGACGTGTCGGAACTACGTTCCCGTCGAATCCGAATTATCAGAGACGGTCGCCGACGACGAATCGAGGGTAGTCGGCTGTCGAGAGGAGACGACGATGCCCAGGTTGAAGAAGGAAGAGCGGGTACACGTTAATTTTTAGATTTTGATAAGATTCGGTCCAGCTTCGTGGTGACCGGAGCGGCGTCACTTACACGAAATGTCGCTCCTGTATAGATTTTGATTTGAGTATTAAAGCATAAAAGGCCAAATGATTAACCGGATTTCCATTCGCGATGGAGACTGTTAGACTGGAACGGTTTGTAAAGGCTGCGAGCGGTCTGCGTGTGATCGAACGTCAGATTAAATTTCTGGTATCGACACTCTACCTAAAAGGTCGAGAGTTGGTCTATATGTATCCACTAGAAGAATTGCATTTAGAATTTCAACAGATATCGGAGTCGTGCATCGACCTCGTTAAAAAATGTGTAACGAAAGGAATGGCAGAAGTCGATGTCGCCGGTTGGCAGTGTTCCACGAACGTAACCGACG
>NW_022719594.1:0-185 GCF_011630105.1 Anneissia japonica
TTAATACTACCGTGCACACGGATGTTAAGACGTATATTTATACATTCGTAAGTCCTAAAAATGCTAAAAATTACTCTTTTCCTTTAAAATTCCTTTTAAAATGCTCAAAATTACTCTTTAAATAGAGCATGTTTTAGCATATAATACTTTTCAATCAGAAACGTGCGTGCTTCGTGAGGGTCAAA
>NW_022719594.1:191-672 GCF_011630105.1 Anneissia japonica
TCAGACTAATATATATAGGCTGTCTCTTATACACATCTAGATGTGTATAAGAGACATACACTAGCGGATCACCTATTGTTATTGTACGAGATCTTTTTTTTTTTATTCTACATTCTGACAAATAACTGTTCGCACGATATCTCAAATTTGCCGAGAGCTACGCACAAAACAATTACAACAAAACGTTTGGCTTGGCCTGGAATAGTGACAATAAGCTTTGCAAGGTTACCAGAAACGTGTGACGTCATCTACGCGCATTTTTGTGTTTTTTACGCAATTGATTATATCAGCCTAACCAATTGACATTTCGAAAGCGTATTACGTGAGCATTAACTTCGAGTGAAGGTTGATTGTAATGTACACTCATTTTGCGCGTGCGCTTCATAACGCCCGCGTACGCAAGCGTCAAAATTTTTAAATGGTCGAAATCAATTTTTGACTAAATTAGAGCACGTTTTAAGCCATTTTGAGCATTTCAATA
>NW_022719595.1:0-583 GCF_011630105.1 Anneissia japonica
AATACATGAAACACTACACCGTTTCTGATATATAAACTGCAATACATTATTCAGCATCGGAAGAGATTTCCAACGATACCAAACACGACTACTTTTTGGTGAGTTTATATACTTATTCTTATTTTATACACATTTATATATATTTTGCGGATATTTTAAAACAAATAAACACCTATTTTTGAATTATGTTCCATTCTGGCATGAGTGGCACTTTTTATATGTCTGGTTTGTTGCCTGTATAGAAATTATGATTTTAGACACCAACATCATATCTGTAGCTTATTTAGTTCCAATTATATGCACATTTTAGATAAATTTGGCGGCCATTTTTCAAAATGGGAGACAGTTGTATACCAGGTGAAAAATCAAGTGTCAACAGGGCTTAGGGTGACCAGGACGGATTAATTAGGATATCTGGCTATATTGACTACTTCTAACATTCCACTCCCCCTAACTTGATTTCTAGGCCTCTTTTTTTCCTAATCTATATATATATTTGGGCGATCCAATTTTTTTTCTTTAGTTTACTTTCCAAAAGGGGGAGGGCGCTGGCCCACCCCCTAAATCATCCCCTGCTTTAACA
>NW_022719596.1:0-2587 GCF_011630105.1 Anneissia japonica
AAGAAGTTACAAGGAATAAATTATCAAGCGCTGGTCACAATCCAAATTAGGGGGTGAACTTGAGGGTCATTAAAATTTTTGAGGTCCTGTGTGTTTCTTGTGTACAAAATATCTAAAAAAAAACTGCTGCACTAGTTTAAATGCCAGTTACAGGGATTGTTTGGTATAATCCAAGGATAAGGTGATTAAATTTTAGTGTCCAACCGGCGTAAGGTGTGCATATCAGGACCACTCAAAGGAAAACATCCCAGACCAAATATTTCAAAAAATAATCAAATGATATGATTGAATGTTTAGCCAAGTTAAAAGTAGAAATTGTGAAGTTCTGGTGACGATACAAATACAGGGGTACATTTGAGTAGGACCCACACCTAAATATCACTTAATTGGATCAATGGTTGAAAATGACGTTTTCCATAATAGTTTGTCATGTTTTAATAAGGAAGTGTTTAAATTTTGGTCACGATCTGACGTATGGTGTGGATACGAGGATCATGTTTTAAAGTAAGAGATTGGAGAGATTGTTTATAAGCTCTAACTTTTGTCAGTGTAACTTTTTAAAAGTAGATTGTGGTTGGTGGTAGGAATGTAGGAACATATTTTTGAGGAATTATTTTATAGAAAGAGATTGGCAAGTTATTGTGCGTTTTTGAAGAGGAGTGGAGCAAAATGAGTTGGGGTGGTAGTGGTAGTAGTTGAAGTAAATTAGGAAATTTTTTTTGGGAGGTTTATTTTATAGAAAGGGTTTTGCGGTGGGTGGAGATATGCTCTCAGCTGAGTGCTCTTGTTATTATTACTGTATTATAGTTTTTTTATTTGTATAACATTGGTTGCTGATTCTTTTCTTGATGTTGCTCTTGCTTGTAGTGATACTATTATTATAATATTATATTATTGTTATTTTATTTTGCGCAAATTTCATAATGAAGTGTTCAAACATGCATCAAAAAAATTGACAAGTTTACAATATTTAAAAATATTAAATAGTTGAAAATTTCATCAGGCATCAATAAAAAATGAACAATAAAATTCATATCTTGGATATTACTGCACAAACATGTACGATACATTGTTGGTGCTATGGTGTTTTTACTGTCTTTGAAATTTACATGCTAAATTCTATTCCATTTTATTATTTTCTTATAATTATTTTCATAATGGTGATTTTTATTGGAATTATGATAACTACCAATTTATATCTAAATTGCAATAAATATTTGTTTAATACTAATTTTTTCTGAAGACTTGGATAAAGAAGTATAGAAAAAACATGGAAGACAATGTTCAAAAGAAATTGTTTCTGAAGTTAACTTATAAGGAAGTCTCATCTACATATGCCAAAGGTTAGTTACTCTTCTCTTCTTTCTTCTATTCACCTAATTCTCTGTACTTACTTTCAGAAGCACCTAATTTTCTTAAACGGTTGTCCACTTGCTAAATATCAAGAAAATTGTTATTATTTTTATTGTCATCATTGTTGTAACACTGTTGTCATTGTTATTGTTTTTGTTATTCTTATTATTGATAAATAAATAATAGAATAAATTTTCTTTTCTTGTCCAATTCCAAATATTTTGAAATTGCAAATTTTGGTCAGTGCAGCTTCAGCACAACATCAGTACCGACATTTAACGCATACATTGTCCCATATTCCGCCTAACTCTCATGCTAGGGTTAATCGAGGAGCAGAGTGATCTGACTCTAATAGAAATTAAAACCTGACCAGGGTGTCTTCAGCACAATCGGCCAGGGTGTCTTCAGCACGATCGGCCAAATGCTTCTTTCATCACTGCAAAGTTGTGTATTATTTTCTACCTTTTTTGTTGTTTACAGATGATTTGTGGGTTATTAGCAGTAGTCTACAGTTTGATCCAGCCTGTAGCTTCATAGCCAAAAGTATCTATCATGGTCCCTCATCCAACATGGAGATACAGATTGAGCCTGTATCTGGGTATTCACCCTCTAACTGGACAGCAGGTAAAAATTGATGTTAGTATTTGCTTTAGTTGTAATGCTTATTAATGTCATTTGCTTCATCATCATCATTATTATCTGCATTAGCATCCATATCAACATCATCCTGATCATATCCATTATCATCAATCTGTAATTCTCGTCCTCATCATTATCGTCTTCATCATCCCCATTCTTATCATCTTCCTCATCATCATCATCATCTGATAATTCTCATCCTCATCGTCAACTTGAGTATTATCTGTCTCTTATACACATCTAGATGTGTATAAGAGACAGTCACTGGATAGCACTGAAGGTAAAAAAAAAAAGAAAGAAAGAAAGAAGGAAAGATAAAAAAAAATGATCGCCCAAAATGCCTCAGAGGCTATTTTCGGGTGTCTAGAACAAAAAAAAAAAACCCCATAGAGTACTATTATCTCTATCGACTCCACTTTTGCCACCCCCTCCCCCTTTAGACATCTCTGGATCCGCCCCGGATCACTGTCCTTTTTTTCACTTTCATCCTTTTTTTCCTTTCATGTCCCACTGATTGTTGAATTATATCGTTTTAGTTATTTAAAAAAGCCTTGTCTATTTTTTGTACAGGCACAGTACATAGCTTATTACTAGT
>NW_022719597.1:0-987 GCF_011630105.1 Anneissia japonica
GAGTATTTGGTTCATTTCTGTTTTGTTTTTTGTTAACTGATGATGGGTTGAAGGTAACCCGAAACGTGTCTGCCATTAAATCTTTTGTGTTATTTTTAAAATGCGTTGTATTTTTTGTCAACTTACGTCCATTTGGTTCTATTATCAAGGATTTCAGTTCAAGAAGATTACCAGTTTCTTTATTAAGGAAATATGAAAAGATTACTCTTCGTTTGAACAAAGCCGAATTGGATTTTAATTTTTTACATAATTGCAAGGCATTCGGAGTTTTTCCTAAAAAAACATTCTCAATGTTGATTATACGTTAAAATACAAACTACATTTTAATTTGACATTGAAAAGATGTTGACATTTACCGTATGTTATTACTGTGATTTTAATATCTCAACCAGTTTTCAATGTTTTTATTGTTGAAATAATGTTGAGTAAATAATGGGTAGGCCTACTTTGTAGAAACACATAACACATTTTCAATGTTGATTCTACATTGAAATAAAAACTATATTTAAAGTTAACGTTGGAAAAATATTGAATAACTATAGGCCTATTGCAATTGTTATGTTAAAATCGCAACCCAATTTCAAAGTGAATTCATTGTTGAAATAGAATTTTGTAAAATCTTAAACTCCGGGTTGAAAACTTATTTTAAATATTGCTTATACGTTAAAATAAAAACTATATTTTAACTTGACATTGAAAAGATGTTGAACTAATGTTGTTACTGAAATTTTAATATCTCAACCAGTTTTCAACATTTATTTATTGTTGAAACAACGGTGAGTAAATAATGGGTGCTTTGTAGAAACACAACACATTTTCAACGATGATTAACAGAGAAATAAAGGCTAGGCCTATATTTAAATTTAGCGTTGGAAAAATGTTGAATAAACAATGCAATAGTTATGTTAAAATGTCAAACAGCTATCAAAGTGAATTCAATGTTAAAATAAAGTTGAGCAAAAAACTATATATTTTCAACATTTATTT
>NW_022719598.1:0-1150 GCF_011630105.1 Anneissia japonica
TGACAGACACGAAAGAATTGCAAGACAATTTGACTTAATTGAGACATTGAATTTCATCAGTGACGTCGAATTAAAATTTTGGTAATTCGTAGTACGTCGTCATAAATCGTAACGATATCGTCATAATTCGTAAAAATGTCGTCGCTCTATCGCATTAGTGCCGTAATACATCGGCGTCCTAGAACGTCTTGATGAAAAGTAAAACTTGAACTTTTTGAGTACGAATCACTACGATAGAGCACGATTTTAAAACTTTTTTAAAATTGTGCTCTGTCGTAGCGAAAATCGTGAATGTGGGAAAGGGGCATTACATATAACAAACGACACAGATACTTAAAAAATGCTGACAAAAAGCGCCGTCTTATGGAAGGAAAAGCCAATTCATTTGATCCGCCACGCACTTGTAAGTTTGAAATTTCGTTTCATAATCTTTAGAACAAAGTGTACGCTTATAATTTTTGGTGATAGGACAATATGTTTATTATAGTACAAAAATAATGTTTTATATATTTAATTATAGGTGAACATTGTAAGATGTCTGCGACGACTAGATATGGGCCTATGACTGATTTAAAGTTCTAAACTTGTTTAAAAAAAATTATTTAAACTGTATAGGGGCCTAATAGTTTATAAACTAGGCCTAAATATAAAGACAAATTAAAATGTCTACAAAATAACAGCCGGTATAAATAAAATTTTTATTCAATATTTTAGTTGGTATTGCACTCACCAGCTTTTTCCATGTAGGTCTAACCATTAAATATACGTATACATGCATCCATAAAATAACTATAGGCCTATAATAATGTAAATATGACACAAATTGTTTACATATTTTGGGTTTTTTTCAGACAAACAGTTGAAAATGTTTTTAGATTCCATTAGGTCACAGGTGGGCAAGATCACCAAACGAAAGTCTGGCCAAGGGCCACAACTGATGTCGGACCGTGATGCATGGGTAGTTCATACCTTCGGCTTTCTGCAAAAAACACATTGTCCAGATCCGAAGCAGGCCAACTGCTAAGGTGTGCTTTAAAATGCAATGCTTAAATAACATACTGTTAATTTTTTAATTGGTGCAATGTGTTTTAATCAGTGGCGTATTTAGAGGGTTCCCCCAAAAAACGCACCCCCTCCCCCTTGGCAGTCT
>NW_022719599.1:0-1610 GCF_011630105.1 Anneissia japonica
TTGTTCTTCGCAATATTAAAAAAAATTTTTTTTTTATTTATAATATATACAGTATCCTATTTTAAGACATCCTGTAATTGGCTTTTTGCTGTTGGATGATGTTGGAAATAAAATAAAATAAAATATAAACAGTCCCTCCCTCATCGATAAAACAGAAGCTAAATAATCTAATTGTTCTGATTTTTAAAAAAAACGCCCTCCCTCATCGATTTTTTTTTTAAAGACTGATAATCTAAAAATTTTTTCTATGTGCCCTTACCAAAACACACAGTAGTTGTTGACTGAATGCCTAGGCCTAGTGTAGGCTAGGACCAGACCCGCTTTGACAGCTCTAGGCTTAGGCTGTCCGCGGCTACTCCAAAGTGTAAAATTCCCAACCCTTTCCGAGTCCTGTTACATCTACAGGTAAATTTTAGCTACGTCCCGACACTACGGGGACAAAACTATGTGTACATCCCCGGCTCAGCCCTGGCTAGTGCCCCGCTATAGCCTAGGTCCGGGGTGGCGAAACTACAATTGACAAGTGCATTATCCAGATAAAATCCTAACGAATGCCATCAGTTTCGGCCGTGATGTATTTATTTATTTATCAAAAAAATCAGGAAATTTATAAGTGTGTTTTTGTGGTGTACCTATGCCCCCTGGGTGGCAAAGACACAATTTTGAAAAAGGGTTGTTTTAAAAATTGTTATTATTACACCCTCCGCTGCCTTGAAATCTCCAAAGATAAAATATATATTTCTTCCTAATTATATATTGGGAACATTTAACCATCCCATTTTACATTCATCAATACAATTTTATTTTCATTTTCTCCTCCATCTGGATGTTAATTGGTAAAATATTTGCTAAATAAGAAAACACAATTTTATTTTTATTCCGCCCTCCACCGATTATCTTTAAAAACAAGTGCGCTAAAACAAGGAATGAAAACGTCTTGCCTTATGTTCCATAAATATGTGTTCAAATCTTTTTGTATTTTTTCATTGTAGTTTTCACCTAGCTATCTGCATACCAATTCCACGAGCCATGCTTGGCCCTTTGGCGCCATCGCTGAGCTTATTGGTGAGTATTTTTTTGTTTTTAACAATATTATTGACGCTGATTCTTGATATTTTTTAATATTTAATCAAATCAAGCAAGTGAAGTAATTGTATCGGGTTGCAATCATGGGAAAATTTTATTCGGTTACTGTGTGTGCCATGTTCAGAGGTTTATTTAAGAGCCAGCGGCCGGCGCATTCGATCGGCTACTACGATGTTTTCGCCGGCTACTTCAATCAATGCTGTACAAAAATTAATACAGAAACCACCAATATAAATAGCGCAACAGGCCTGTAAAGAACCTTATTTACCTACACGAAGTTAATTTGCAATAGTATGCACTAATTTCGATGTTCCTTTCTGTTGAAAGTTCGTTAAAATGTCTACCAATTCTCAGACTCCATGTTTGACTTTCATGAACTCGCGGCGTAAACAAGTTAAAGTTCGGCAGTCGCGCCTGGGTGAGTCCATCAAAGAAGCCACGCCTCCAAATCACATGTTAGCCAATAAGATAATAGAAATTTCTCCTCCACCACGTGCTCAGGTGATGACGATATACATCGCCCA
>NW_022719599.1:2116-2674 GCF_011630105.1 Anneissia japonica
ACATGTGCAACCACTGTGCAGTGTATACTAAGAAGTCCGAATGGGAAACTAGTTTTCCGTACCACATGACATACCACGATATTCAATCATCATCAATCAATGTGTTTGAATCGATATTAGGCCTACAGAAAAATAATTTGTTAATAAAACATTGTTCATTTTGTAGGATGCTTGAATACCATACAAAATTAAGGAATATCATATGAGCAGGGAGTTGTTATAACAACTCCCTGCTGTTATGAGTGATAACAACTCCCTGATATGAGTGAGTACTGTATGCAGGGATTTGTAAATAACAACTCCCTGCTGTATGTGTGTAAACTTGTCTCTTTCTTATCTGTGCCTGGGATAGCCAGCTAAGTCCTGGTCCTAGCAACTGAGGTAGGCTGCAGGCTTATATGGCACCTAAGCCTGCCAAGGCCTAGATATAGCTTACACAGTGGCTGTAGGCCTATCTAACCTAGGCCTAAACTCACGATACGATATGTTCAGCTATTGTATGATATTCCTCTCATGAATTAAATTTAGGCTTTTTGAGATTCGCGAAAGTTTAATGTC
>NW_022719599.1:2691-4442 GCF_011630105.1 Anneissia japonica
GAAAGTTTAATGTCGCGAAAACGGCCGAAATTATCAATTCGCGAAAGTTTCTGGTTTACAGTATCTATTTAGGCTAGGCCTATGTATGAAGATACAGTATATGTAAAAATATCAAATTTTTTACAGCTCATTAGTTGATTCTGAAAACTGTTTAAAAAAAATGATGTAGAGAAATGCCATCAAATTGGCTTAAAAAACTCTAATACCCTGGAGCGCAATCGCGCTTCGCCCCCTTGACCCCCGACCAGGGCTCTGCCCACATCTAGATGTGTATAAGAGACAGCCCCCCCTATACCCCCGGCCTATTTCAATTTACTCTCCTGTTACTTTCAAATTTCTCCTGCTACTCAAATTCATAAATAAACCCCTGCATGTTCCCATGTAAACCTGGACAAAGATTTAAAATAGTAAAGAAATGCCTTGTTTAAATAATATTCTTTAGATTATTTTCACAATGGCACCGACTATAAATTTTTCGGGTAACTGTTAATGATAATAGTAAAGTTAGATTACCTTTTAATTCATATCAAATGAGTTTAAAGTACAATATCAATTACTGTATGAGAAAGACAGATCATCTGCATTGTGCGGTACAGTTTGTACAGGTCAAAGGTGGATTCCAGGGGGGTCCCAGCTGCTGCTTCCAACCCTCCCTCCATTCTTTAAATACTAAAAATAGGGAATTTTTTAAAAGTAAAATGATTCTAAACGTAATATATTCTGCCAACTATTTTTTCAGCTTTGACATTTGTTTTATTTTCCATGATAAAACGATAGTTTTTTTTTGGTTCCTATGGTGGTGCGCCTGTGTGTGTACATGTTACGCTACCTATCAAAAGTTTGTAAACAGGCAAACATGACCAAAAGGTGAACAAATTACAAGAAACTATTTCAGTAAGTTACAGAAACAATAAAAAACAAGCAATGTGCACCAGGTTTATACGTTGTAATTTTAAAGTAATTTAGTTAAGAATAAGTATGTGACCATATATCGGATTTGGGAAAAAAGAGTAATAGTGTAGAGATCAAAGACTATAAACTGTAATGTTAGGCAATTCAATGTTGCCTAGGGAGATTAAAATTACCAGGAGCTGTTAGCAGGGGCCCTGCAAGCTACAGCCAAATAATTGGCACTGGTTCGAACAGCCTATGGTTCTGGTGGTAGAATGAGTCTCGGATGAGGACTATAAACCTTAGGCCCAGTGTATACATTGGCTTGTGTGCACTATAAAGAACCCAGTACATTATTCGAGACGAGTAGGGGGATACCCCGGTGTACTGGAACAGACAACCCCTGTGGTGGACGATGATAGTTGCTGATACCGGGTTACCGGGCAGCACAGACGCGAAGGGACCCTTAGGGGTGAAGACAGTTACAGATCGAGTTCCTAGTCCACATATCAAGCGCCCTGAGCATCTTATGTTAGATGCATATAGCGCTATATAAACTAAAAAAAAATCCTTTCCGAGCCACTGGGCTCATACAGCTGGAGCTTATCCCCAATTTCTCATATAAAACTACATTATTATTATTATTATAAGAGGAGATTAATCAGTGGATATTATTAATATTATAAGATTAATCAGTGAACTTTTCGGTATTATTACAGTAGCCAAAACAATATGGACAAAAACAAGACCTACATTCCGAAAACTTCAAGTAAATATTAAAAATATTTGTCGTAAAAACTATTTTTTTTTTTTTTTTTTGGATTGGAAGTCTCATGTTTATTGTTCAATAGCTGATCGTT
>NW_022719600.1:0-623 GCF_011630105.1 Anneissia japonica
TTACTAAAACGATTTTTAAATATTCATTGGCCATAACGAACATTGAACTCTATAAAAAAGAACCTATCTCCCAACTTAATAATAGGAATATAATCAGTTGTATTAATAATACGATGCTGGTTCGAATGGCAGCTAAAACTGCCGTTTCTATTATTTCCTGAATGTTTGACTGGTTTAACATGTTACATCAGTGACTTGTTACCATCTACTGTACTATACTAGTCTTGGAATTTTTTTTTTTTTTTTGGATGGGGTTTGCGATGGGTAGACATATGCAAATTTCTTTTTGATACACCATTAATCACTTAGAATCGGTCTTTCTGGCCCCGTACTAGCACATTTACAAAAAAAGCATGTGTGTGGTCAGTCTGGCAAGAAGTTTAAAACCGTCAGACACAACACAGAATGAATGACACAGGAGTACTTCCGTAAACATTAACGTACTTATTACTGTATTAAAGAAGAAATATTTTCTATAAAGAAAACCCTTTACAACATCTTACGATTGGTTTGTACTTCAAAACTTAATAAACTGACGTTGCTTATTAAAATAAAAGTGCATTAACAACTTAGGAATGTGGAAAGTATGAAATACATATAACCGACCAAGGGAATATAATTTG
>NW_022719601.1:0-1191 GCF_011630105.1 Anneissia japonica
GAGGAGAACAAAACATTTGCAAAACTTTTACCAAAAGGTGAAAATTACTTTGAACGGCTGATTTAATCCATTTGCTGTCTGTGTACAAGCAACTTTTGCAAATTCTCATGAGAGTGTGAGTCTGAAATGTAAAAATTAACAGACACCAGCAATGTGTACGGTATGAATGTTCAGATTTACCTATGACATCATCATCTTATTTGCATAATGTCAAACATAATTTTCCTTAAGGTTGAATGTACACTGCTTGGTATATAATGATTCCTCACAGTTTAAATTTCAGAGACAAAGTCAATTTAATAAAGTGATAAAAGTACAACAACAAGAGGCCTCGAATGATATAAATGTATGTAAATTTATGCAAGGATTTAAATTAACAGTAATAAATATGTAAATTATATTCAATTCTAGAATGTATATAACTGTACAAAAACCTACATATTCATGATGATGTATACAATTAAAATATGTAAATCTTACATATGTACTGAAAATTAATTAGTTTTATAATCACTATTTCAACAAATTATCAATGAGACTCAATTATTCCTTGACATGTGTAAACTTAACAGAATAGTTATATAAAAAATAAATATATATAAAATATATATATAACATATATATATATAATTAAATTGTCCACTATAGAATATACCAACTAACTTTCGTTGCCAAAACCAACCAAGATTTTTCTATTTACATTTCTTCCTGAATATATAAATAAATGTTTAGTACTTGTGTAAGTTGATTTATTAACAACTATTGTAATATTTCTATCAATTGTCATTTTAAGACTCTTTATTTCATGTTTTTTAAAGTTCTTTTGTAAGTATATAAAATATTTTCAACTATTTATTGATTGATTAACTTCTATGGATTAATTTTTACTTTTTAAATTGATTCATATTTATTAGACACATTTACTGGCTTGTATAGATTCATTAAATATTTTTTTATAAATAAAACAATGAATTTAACCATCTATTGTGATTTGAAATATATGTGCTGCTATAAAAACCATACAAACTGGGTATACAAGTAATATTACTAATTAACAAGGCTAATACATGCCTTAATTTATGTTTTATATAAGGCTAACATATGATAAGGAATATAATTATTACTGATATTTATATTCATTACTAGACTAAACTACATTAATTAATATTGTATTCTAACATTATCCATTGT
>NW_022719602.1:0-1341 GCF_011630105.1 Anneissia japonica
AGAAATGTGTGCTAAAGTTACAATACAAGACGGTATTTTGGAAAATAGTGATATGATTAAAATAAGAGACCGTAATGAAAAACAAAATATTAATTCCATAATGTGTGAGGCCACAGGTACAAGTATAGGCACGGGTACGTACAAAGGAGGTACAAATACAGACACAGGTACGTACAAAAGATGATAATATAATCTGCGATAAACTACAGTGTGTAGTACTGAAATAAGTAATTTATAGAAACAACAAAGTAGTTTTCCAAAAATACAGTAAAGTTTTTTTGTTTTTTTTTTACATTTTTTCTGTTATTTATTACTACATCATATTTTCGTAATTATATATAGACCTGAAACCGCTCGTATACACGTTGAATGTAATAACTATAGTATTTGATTAAAAAGGTTTAGGGATAAATTCATATTTCCCACTGTAGATTCGATCGATTTTAGGCCAAAAATATAATATAAGTATATAATTACGCCTGGAACCGTTTATATACACGCTTAATGTAATAACTACAGTATTTTTTTTTTATCAGAATCATATTTTACCATGGCGACTCTCCCAGTTTCAATTCCTGAACATGTGAACGTTGTAGTAACACATTGTCCTCCGTAAGTAGTTTTAAGTACTACTACTGCTAATAATGCTACTACTCTACCATTACTACTCCTACTAAACTACTGCTCATGCTGCTGATGATGGTGATGATTATGATAATAGCGATGGTGGTGGTGGTGGTGATGCTGATAAGGATAGTGATGGTGATAATGACTAAAATAATAACTTGTATATTTTTGTTTTGCATTGATATATTTGAAAACTAATTAGAGGGTAATATGAACACCAAACAATCCTCAAGTGTAAACATTGATAAATACAGAGAGGATATTTTTTGTTTTGTTTTAGTGAATTTGTGTGTGCTCGTGGTAGTACCTGCTACCTGATTTATACAGTGAATGGTGAATGGAATTACAAGTACTCAGATAGTGCTGCAGTGGGAACTGGTATGAAATATCTATCATGTATTTTCTCTTGGATGATTCGAATGAGGATTTTGCTTTCAAAATTTGGGATCATTTAATGGATTTACTGTTTAGGTTGCCATACAAATTGTTCAGTGGTACGGAACGGTTAAAAAACCCATAGAAAAACCGATTGCAGCATTATACTGTTAACAAAAAATATCAAAATTCTATAACCCATCAACTAATTTAATCAGTAATATAGCATATATACATAACTTTAACCTTTAATATATTAATAGTATGCACCAATAAATATTTATTTAAAATTTAACGTTGAATAGACTTATAATATTACTTGGGAACATGGTGAAATGT
>NW_022719603.1:0-1698 GCF_011630105.1 Anneissia japonica
CAAAGTAGTCACCTTGTGAAGAATGTTATTTCTGTTCTGCTTACTTATTTTATATATATTGAAGCTTACGTGGATTGGATATCTTTTGATCATCACCAACATGTTATATATACATATAGATATACATATACATATATACACATATATACATATATACATGCACACACACATACATATACATATATATATATACATATATATATATATACACACATATATATATATATATACATATATATTTTATATATATATACTGTATCATCAGCTAATATAGCAGATTATTTGGAGGTGGTGCGCTACCTATAGCGCCCTCTATACCTTCACATAGTAAAGATAAAAGCTAATAATTTTATATAAAATTGTACAATAGTTGCATTGTTCATAAAAAAAATACTACTCGCGTTAACTGGGGCTCAGGATATCTAAACCGAAAAATAAAGTGATATTTATTTAAAAATTATAATTTTATAAATAATGTATATTCTTGTTGAACAATTGTAATTTAAAAACATGGTTGATCTACCAATATTGTAACCTCGTTACAACACGATATAACAAATATTTAAATCAAACTCGTAATTTAGTAGGCCCCTCAAGTCTCACAGTTTTTCTTAAATTTTCAAATCGATTAACTGGATATAGGGCTTAAAAACTAATGTGGTATACAAATTTGAAGTAAAGCACTGATTGGTTAAAATGGAAGACTCGCAACAAGTTGGAAAAAAAGTTGTGTTCCTTGTTGTTGGTTTCCTATACAGTATGTAAAAAACAATTATTGAAGAATGATTTATCCAGTAAAAATTTCTAATTTTTATATTAATTAGGATCAAATGCTCTTCGAAAGTCGAAAATTGAGGTCCGGTTTGTCGTGGTCGAATACAGTATAATGGTAATAACTTATTCAATAAATGTGGCCCCATTGGTGCGCGTGCGTGGTAGACGCGCGTTCAGTTCGTTCACTTGGTCAGCAATTACGTCAAGAAGTTTCATTTTTCGTACTGATCATACGGTATCACAAAATAAAGCAACCAGTATGTTTCTTAAACCGCTGGATATGCCAATTAACAGCGATTTTCTTGCAGTCCATTTCTTTTGTGAACGGTATATTCTTTCAAATCACTTCCCTCTTCTTCTGAGTCTGGAATCGCAACGTGGTTGTTGACTGAATTTTTTTTTTTACTAATTACAGCAAGTTCAACGGTCTCGTACGCGTCACGAGGTCTAAAATGAAAGAAAAAAACAAGATACAAGACACAATCGAAAATACCGTGAAATGCGTCACAGAGCAGCGCCACCCTCACCACCAAAACATAAGATTTATGTAATTCTATGATACCAATTTGCAGCAATAGTATTAGTAATAATAGTAATATAGCAGCAGCATCACCACCAACTACAAATTATTATGAGATACCAACAGTAGCAGTAGCGACGCCAGACATTGGTATCAAAGGGTACAAGGTTTCCAACAGTGGGTCTAAACCCTACTCAACCCCCCTGAGATCAGAAAATGTTAATAATCGCCACATCTAGAAGCCCAGAAATGGTACTCTCATGACAGTAATATGGTTATGCAAAAGCAGGACCCCACTGCCTTCTTCTCTGTGTTAGTGTTCGTCAACGGGCCGACAGTTATGTGTATATATATATATATATATATATATACATATATATATTATACACACACACACACACACA
>NW_022719604.1:0-1179 GCF_011630105.1 Anneissia japonica
ATTGCGTTTTTTAGTCGGTTTTGGTCCGGAATACGCACCCACTTGAAACAGAGCACAAGCGTACAGAAAAAAAATAATGGAGTTCATTCATAATTGTTGTTCTTTCCACTCGCTTTGAAAAGTGGGGTTATAAGATTGGTCAGAAGCGGAGGAAACAATTGGTATGATGGCCTCCTACTTTGAAAATTGGAAGGGGTGTGTCCTGGGGTGGGAACATGTCCCCCTGTCCCCACTAATAGATGCCCATGATTAAGATATTCGTCGGTTCGTATGAAAATTATTTACATAATTGCAGTTAATGTATATGGTATTTCGACGGATAATCGTAACATTGTGTAAACCATCCTAAGCGCTGCTTACCAAAAACACGCGGTATTCACGTGATGGTATTAGCATTTTGCATACACGCTTTGGTCACGCGAACGATTGTGCGAATACCATGGCTCTGTGGCAGAGAAGAAAAGGGAATGCCCCCAATCGGCGCTAACACAGATTTTGGGTTTGAAAAATATTCCAGGAAAGAGCAGAATTGGGCCAGTATTTCAAAGCTTATGATTAATCACTTCCAAGATATAAATCGATCTTGAAGTATGCCTTTTATTAAATTGTATCTATAAATCAGTGTCTAGGTATAAGCCCTACTGTTATAGTGTTGAAAATAATTAAACGGACTATAATATATATTTATAATGGATTACTGGTCTATTATTTTCAAATGTTTCCACTAATTTTCCATGCATTTTTCAGAGACAGTGTGCAAAAGCCAAGAACGAATATTAGTAGGCCTACAGTAGTTAGCTGTAGACTTTCTATCTTAGAATATTGCATTTTATTTATTTATTAATTTATTCTTTACCCTGTGTACCTGATCAGTGTAAAAATATTATTATCCTCCAGGACCAGTATCAGGCTGATAAAGTTTGGTCATCCTGTAAATATTTAGCTTTCGCATAACACCTGGATTCAGGAAACGCTACAAACGGCACGTTTAAACAATATAATTTGTAAAAAAGCAGCTATTATATACTATAGCAGTTTCATGTTAAAAGCAGTGTAAAACTCTTAATGGTTTGGGTTTGATTTGTTAGGTGTAAACACCAAGGATAACCCACGACGAAAGTCTTATTATATAAAGAAGACTTATTTCCAGTGGGGTCCTGGTGGTGATTGGGCAGTACC
>NW_022719605.1:0-794 GCF_011630105.1 Anneissia japonica
ACTCGCGTCCGCGACCCGCCGATCGACCTCGAGTACGTGGAAGTCGAGAAGACGGACGTCGAGTAAACGGACGTGGAGTACGCGGACGGATGTCGAGTACACACTTGCGTCCGCGACCCCCGGATCTAATTCGAGTACGCGGACGTCGAGTAGACGGACGTGGAGTGCACGGACGGACTTTGAGTACGCGGACGGGTGTCCAGTACACACTCGCGTCCGCGACCCGCCGACCAACCTCCAGTACGCGGACGTCGAATATACAGACGCGGAGTGCACGGACGGACGTCGAATAGACGGACGTGGAGTACACGGGCGGATGTCGAGTGCACACTCGCGTCCGCGACCCGCGGACACACATCGAGTACGCAGACGTCGAGTAGACGGACAGTGGAGTACGCGGACTGATGTCGAGTACACACTCGCGTCCGCGTCCCATCAACATTTCTCCGACCCGCCGACGGACGTCGAGTGTCCGCGATCCTCGACAGAAGTCGAGTACACGAACGTCGTCTCTAATTAGATTTTGAAAAAAAAAATTCTGAAATCGGAAAGAAATTGTGTCCGCGTCCCGACGACGGACGTCGAGTACACGGGCGCGGATCTTCGTCGGACGTCGAGTACACGGACGCGTCCGCGAAACTCCTAAGGACGTCGAGTACACGGACGCGTCCGCGGATCTCCGACCGACGTCGAATACACGGACGCGTCCGCGGATCTTCAACACCCACAAAGGGAGTTGAGTGGACGGACGTGGAGTACACGGACCGACGTCGACTGCACGCTCCTGTCCGCGG
>NW_022719606.1:0-2724 GCF_011630105.1 Anneissia japonica
GAGAGAGGAATAGAATTTCTATCAAATTTCAACTTACAGGTAAGTCTCATTTAATTATTCAAATAAATAAGGCCACTGTAACACCAATCTGTATCATGGAGTGTATTAACCAACATTAAATCACCCAAAACTATTGTATATACCAAGCATGTGTTTAATTTATTTTGTTTTTTTTAAATTTATGTACAGTGTATGTACTGTACTATATTGAAAAGAAGCCGACGTTATCTTGAAAAGAAGCTCATGGGCTTTTTTTCGAGGTTAATTTTGCAAACTAAAGATGGAGCTTCTATTCGAGATGGGCTTCTTCTCGAGATTAAGCACATTTGGCTTCAATTTGAGGTTTTACCGTATGTAGTCATGATGTGCTCATATATGGTCATGATCTGATTACATCATGACCATATTTAGGCATGTCACATGTATTTGTCAAATTTTATTTGATAGTGTGGACAAAGCTTTAAGATACATTTGATGTCATCTTCCCCCAGCTTATTGCTCCATTGAAATCCACAATAAATAATAATAATAATGGCTATGTTCTCACACAGCAGCTAACAGTTAGCAGGATCCGGATCCTGCTAACCGTTAGCTGCCGTGCGTCCATACGAGAAAATCCCGATCCGGATACCAAGAATATGATTATCAAATCACTAGCCAATAAGAAACTGGAAATTGTAAACGCATATGTGCGATTGGTTGATGACAGAAACGTGCTCAATTGCTAACCAATAGTGCTTGCTAACCGTTAGCGGTATCCGGATACCACTAACGTTTAGCGCTAATCGATCGGGCGTTCTCACGCAGGTGCTAACGGTTAGCGCTAACGGTTAGCTCCCGTTCCGGATACAAGGGCTCTCGTGAGAACCAGGCTAATATTTATTTGGACTTGCACTTTCACATCAGTGGCACACTTTGAAAAACAAAGGTGTGTCCGAAACACAAAACTTAAAGACAGATGATTACTAGATCTACAGGAAATCAAATTACAAGAACAACTACCTGTACAACTTAAAACTAACCCAAAATAGCTAAAATGTTTCCTTTTCTCCCTCCACCTCCTTCCCTGAAGATTCAAATGTTACCCATCCCCACAACTAAAATTTAAAAAAAAAAACTGAGCAAAACTTTACCCCTTATTTGCAGAAACAATATTCTAAGTACCCCCCTTCCCTCCACAAACAATGAATTCACCCCTTCCCCTTAAAAACCTAAACAACATCAAAAATAGTAATGCAGGAAAGATAACAACTAAATGAAATTGAAAACAGCACATTTTCATGAAACAGTCACATAGATCCATAAGATGACATTATGAATGAATATAGAATATGATGAACTCTACTTTAAATATTCTGTAATGTAATGCTCTGGCAAGTAACAAGTGCATTGACATTTAAGCCAGGTATCCTTTGTATTCACTAGGTAACTAGAGACAATATGGTAATCATGTACAAGTGAAATGGACCATGTGTGATTTGAAACATGACCTTAAAGTCAAGAGCCTGACCGAAAGCAAAAAAAAAAATGGGGGTTTGAATCCTACCGTATGCAATCCACTTTGCTTTGGGTCAGAACATTCCAAGCAGTGATGTATTTAGGAGTCTTGAAATGGGGGTGATGGGGGCTCGAAGATGAAGTGGGAAGACTCGATGATTAGGTGAGGGGAATACTAGTTCTCAAAAAAGGTTATTTGAGGTAATTTTTAACTACTTGACGGTCATTTTTTCTTTTTTGGGATCCACTGAAAGGAGCCCCAGTATTTTTTTTTTTTGTGGGGGGGGGGGGGGGTGGGCCGAATTCTAGGAGATGGGCCGAATTCTAGATACACCACTGATTGACATTACTGACTGACTGATTGATATTACTGACGGACATTACTGATTGACATTACTGACTGTAATGTATTTATTGTATATTTTTGCACTGTATAGTTTTATATTTACAGTTGTCAAATTTAATGTATTTTGCTTTTACAAATGGAATCTTGAATCTCTTGATTTTAAATAGCTAGAACCTTGAGGATAGCACATAGTCAATGGTCAATTTAATGATACAAAATAAGAACTCTATAATTTCCACAGTTAAAGAGGATGATCATCTTTTCTGAAAATCCCTGAATATTGATATATCATCATGTGTTAAATAGAAAGTATGTACGGTAACTCCAAGCTTTTCTATCCAAAAATGTTTTCAGTTTTACATTACAAATTATTTTACCAAAGATATGAAGTAATGAGGGACCTGGGCCGACCCAATTTCATATCTGAATGTAAGCTGAATCTGAGCCGGCCCAAGTTCGCTTTGATTGCGGTCAATTTTGACATCTTACACTAGAAAACACACATTAATTTCACAAGTTTTTATTCTAAAATCATAACACTGTATAGCTTTATCATTCTTTCTGTGAACGTCGTCCTCCAACCACCACTTGCGTTTTGTGTCGACGTTTGTGAAGCTACATATGCGACCCCAAGGACCAAAAAAATAATCGTTTGTTATTGTTATGAGCAAAGCGGGTTCTAAAAATCAAGTGTCAAAAATTGTTTGTGAATGAACCTAACATGAAAATAATTATTATTGCCAAATAGATGCTTGATGGTACTATATTCATAATCTGTGTCTATGTTAAACAGTGACAGCAACCTTCAGTCTTACGTAGGCCCATACAGTTACAATATACAGGTATGAACTTCCAAAATCGTGAGTCTGGTTTTGCACAGA
>NW_022719607.1:0-633 GCF_011630105.1 Anneissia japonica
CAATCTGTTTGCTGAAATATGATTTCAAAAGATTAACTTAATTGCATTAATTGCATAAATTATACCAATTTCTAAAAGATGTTAAAAAATATCATATTACAGTCTACTGTATTTCAATTAATTTTTTTTTTATTAAGTTTTGTTTAAATTTTAGAATAACTAAAAAAAACAAAAAAAAAACAAAAAAACAAAAAAAACTGCGCATCTTCCCCGTGGTTTAGTAGGCCCTATCATTAATTAAGTTACTTCGGACGCACCATTAAGTTTTTAATATGTGCCACTGTTGTAGAAATAATCCATCAATTTCAATTGAATTGAACAACTAATACATTATGCATTATGTTGCACGATGTAAAAACGCGGAAGAAGAGACGACTATGGTTCTTGCCTGTATGGTTGATAGAGTGGTGTTACCGAAGGCAATCGTAACTGCATCTGTGGCGGCGATTGCCTTCCATATTATGATGGCGCAGTGACGAATAAGAGACTATTCGCACGCTGCCGTGCGAACGGCGGTCGTGATTATAATAGGTCCATGATTATACCATAGTCAGGTGGTGGCATTGGACAACTTACCGGTAACGCTCGTAATGCTGTACCCGTTTACAGACCTGTGACATTGGCAAAATATGA
>NW_022719608.1:0-1807 GCF_011630105.1 Anneissia japonica
AAAAAAAATAAAAACAAATATAAAACATTCCTATTCCACACAGTTATATAATGTATTTACCCAACTATCCATAACTATAAGCGCGATCTTTCCATTCAAAGGCGTCGACTACCCTCACATTTCTAGGCCTAGGCTCATCTTCATCAAGAATATCTTCGCCGTCAGAACTGCTTGAAGTCCCATCATCGCTTGAAGTCATCATCGCTAACAGGCACGTCTAAGTCTCGCACATCTAAAAATTCACCTTCATCGCTGTCTGAATCAAAAATCAGGTCAAACGCTTGCTCAGCTGTGTACACATCTTGTGCGGCCATTGCGAAAAAATTTTGAAATTAATAACGATTTCAAATTGATATTTCTAAAAATTTTTATATAAGCGGATGTGAGTTCTTCACAGATTTCGAAAAACAGAAGCTTCACGCATGCATGTTCAAAATTTCTGACGTATTGGAGCTAAAATAAAAACAGAAGAGCGATTTGAAAACCACCTATTTTTTAGTCACGAAATTTCGATTGCAGTCGAAAATGGGAATTCTCGGTTTGAGGTCAATTTCGACTACAGTCGAAGACGGTATCTAGAGGGTTAAACTGTGGCAGGATAAACTCACCTACATAAATGATAATAAAAGGTGCATTGTCAAAGAGGAAACACAAGGGCTGGCAAATCAATTTAATCTGGTATTTCAACCATAACTATTGAATTGTCCCAGACAACAATGTCAAATGCTTATTTACAATTTATAAAGCAACTTTCTGTTACTTTAAAACCATTCCAGGGCTTCTTAAAAAAGCTGAAGCTTTACAGAACCATACAATATACTGTAGAACTGATGGTTTTAAAATAATTCATCCTATTAATCTATTTATCTTTTCTTCCTTATAAGTTATAATACTATAATACTAAATACAGTTAATAATAAACAAAATAACATATGAAAATAATAAATTACTGAACAAAAATAATATACTTAATACCGGCATACGGTATTGCTTAAATGTCAAGTTGTTTTTGTTGTTTTTTTAATGTGTGCAAGTGGGTTGATGATAGTCCCCTAATTTAATCCAACTTGTTTATTACTCAGCTTGTATTTTTTCATGTACAGTAATCATGATCTCTGAACAACAATAAAATAATAATTTCAAAAACATAAAGTCAGGCTCCTGAGGAAAAAAAATGTGTGCATGTTGTATTAAATGATTTTTCTATGATGACACAAAACAAACATATTTGACGAAAACGTTTATACCGGTAAGTGGTTTTGAGATACAGATTTTTTAATATTTAAAAACAGCGGAGGAGAACCAGGGGGGTTTTTAGGGGTTCGGGCGAACCCCGCTTTTTCAGCGAACTCCCCTTTTGCCAGCGAACCCCCTTAGCCAGAAAACGATCCCCCGTTTCCAAAATAGTGCAATTTATTACAAAATGGGAGCATTTTTGGCACTGTCCGATCGTAGAAATCAAAACAAAGCTGCAGCCAGCTGAATGACGTAACCAGCAAGACTTCAAAATGAATATTAATGAGAGGTTTGTTGCCTAGGCTATTTGACAAATCGCGTGCTCTGGAGTTTATTTACTTTGGCACGATGTCATCACAAAAGTTTGACGCTCGACATTTTTCATTTCTCTGGGATCGAGGACATGCGACACGCCAAAAATACTCTAGGAGGATGAAGTGTTGAGAAAGGATAACTGATTTTTTTGCTTCAAGGCCAGCAACGAAGAAATCACGAAATTTAAGAAGTTAGAAAATTCACCCTTGTTTTCACCACATGCTCATGATACTGCCTGGCGGCGGGACCGGTGTAC
>NW_022719608.1:2118-3844 GCF_011630105.1 Anneissia japonica
GTAGGGTAGGGTCGTAGCCTATGAGGCCTATTATTTGCAAACGATTTTATAATTTATTTTGTAATTGAGCTAGCATAGGCCAGGGCCTAGGCTAGCAAGGAAATATACTTGGTAATGTTTTCACGTTTCGTCAGAATTAACTGACATTATTCATAATAATATATTTATTACTTTTTCTCAATATATCTCATTTAAACCAAGACAGCTCTTAAATTATTGTTTATTTTCACTGTGCTAAGTTTTTTTTACATAAAACTGGTTCTTAAACATGTACATTTGTAGCATTATAATTATGTCTGCTTTTTTTCCAATATTACTGTGCAAGTATATTTACATAAATGGTTCTGTAACTTGTAAAAATAATAACATTTTTCCTTGCCCTATATTTCCATTGGAACTTAACATTTAAGTTATTTTGGTCAAAAAGTAAAATGTAGGGCTGTCAGTTGTTTGTTTCTTCATTTCTGAAATAAATAAAATATTATTTGCAATATTTCTCTTTTAAGCAAAGACTTTTTACATACCTTCATACTTTAATATTGGTATTTAGCGATCTCATAATGTGCAAGGTCTGTGTTTTGTACAGTCACCTAGTGGGTATTGCTAATTTTATCCCAGTTATATTTTTAGAGATAACATTACATAGTAGCATTAAAATGTTAAGCATTGCTTTTTAATAAAAAAAAAAAAAGTTTGTTACACAATAAACATTTATGTTCTAAATCCTGTATTGGAAAAAGTAGTCTTCTTATCTTATTTTCAAAATTGTGTAAGAAGTATTTAAATATACATGAACATGCATTAAAATGACATGTACATACTTTTAAAATCGTATAAATGCTCTGGCCCCCCCCCCTTGACCCCACCCGGGGCCCTTTGGCGGGCCCCTGGAACCCACGCCCAGAACCCCCATTTGAAGCATACTGGCTACGGGCCTGGTAACCACTATCTTTTCAAACTTTTTCACCTGTGTTTTTAAATACTCATAAATCTGTATCTCATTAACCACTTCCGAGTTTTCATCAAATAAACTTCCTACATTCTACTTATTCAAGCAACACACATCATCCCACCCACGCAGAGAGCATAAGATCAGTATCATCAAACCCACACAAATTGCATGACTGCTCCATGTGGCCAATTATAGCCAATCTTTAATTTAAACTGATAAACTAAACTTCATATAGCTTGATTTTAAATGTTAAAGTTATTTTTTTTATGCCAAACATTTTTTTTTTTAAATTACAACACTACAATAAAAAGAAAACCTTTTATATTGCTTATTTGTTTGTTGCATGTATTTCAATTCAATGCCATTTATAATGTAATATAATATTATTATGTAACTGTATTATTACTGAAAGGTCCACTGATTATTATCTCAGATAAGAAAGTATAATACATACTCCAAGTACTGAAATACACGCCATCGTGTTGGGATTCAATATTTCGACATTAATTATGTCATCATCAGGAATCATTCCTGATGATGACATAATTAATGTCGAAATATTGAATCCCAACACGATGGTGTGTATTTCAATACTTGGAGTATGTATTATACTTTCTTGTATTATTACTGTCTTCTGTCATCAATACTTCTCGTCTTCTTGTATTGTTAATAATACAATAGTTTTTCTTCTTATCACTTTGTTACTAATTGATATATAACACAATTAGCACACACTCTTTGTCACTAAGACCAGTAGAAAAATACGTCTTCAAT
>NW_022719609.1:0-945 GCF_011630105.1 Anneissia japonica
AAAAAAAAAAAAAATATTAAGACGTATACTCATAATTTCCTTATGGATTATATAACTACTCTATTATGTCGAGCAATATATATATTCCTGAAAGACACAAATGCATTCATTGTTTTTCTCTTTTATAGGAGTTTCACCAACTTTTATTTCATTTCTTTTTTTTTCATAATTTTTGTAACACATAAAGTAACAATAACTAACATAACAACTGACATCAAGCTACCTGAAACAGGGAAATCAATATTATACAGAAAGGAATACACTATATAATTCAAATTTATAAGACTAACACTTATGACATTGAATTTATCAATTAAACTTGTAAATTAATTAAACGTGATCATAGTATTCTTTACATTATTAAAATGTTAATATTGTATTCGGTTTCGACCTATGCAATCTTGGTAAAAAAGATATGGGCGCAGATAATGGGGGACACGTCCCACACCACATATTTTAAGAGGGGTTGGTCCCCCTTACTTTTTGCCCACAATGTAATTTCATAAGATGTTCTAACTTGGCGTGCGTTTTCTGTACACTGTCATAATTAGGAATTTTTGCTAATGCATTATGATAAATACGTGGCTATGTGTATCTAGGGATCAGACCCAACCCCCGGATGCATCTTGCATACTTTTTTTACAATGACTTTGATGGCCTAACCAAGTGTATCAAATCTATTTGACATAGTGGGTTGAAATCTTCTGTTGCTATATCTCGGCCTATTAAACTCCTCTCCATTAAAAATAAATAAAATTCAGCAGACGATAAGCCAAAGAAAACATAACAAAAGCGTTATATGTATTTGGCATAAGCCAACACAAAAGATGTACTTCCAATACCTCAACACAATAGTGGCATTATTTCCCATAAGTCATCATAAAATGGTTGAATTTGTTTGGCATAAGTCAACTCAAAGGGATTAATTCCCATAAGTCAACAATA
>NW_022719610.1:0-542 GCF_011630105.1 Anneissia japonica
ATACGTTTGGTTGCCATGACAGTTTCTGTATTCTCCATAATAGGCTTCAGTGTTGGAGTAAACGAAGCGCTAGCATTTGGCCCAAATTCAACTTTCTGTTTCTTGGTAGGCTGCATAATGCGTTGCATAGTATTCTTCGCCTTCTCAGTGATCACGGAGTCGGTGTAGTCGGCTGTTGGTTTATAGAAGTTCATTCTGGTAGTATGTTATAACAGTATTTCGCAGAGACTAGCGTTTAAAAAGTTATTAGTGGATGTAGTTGAGCAAACTGATACTCTTACCTAAATTTCACTCTATTTTATAGAGCCTATACTACCATCAACAAACACACATTTATACCAGTATTATTACTATTATTATTTTTTTTTTACTACTATCTTTTATTTTCATTATTATAAATTTTATTACTACCATTATTTTATGTATATTATTTTTACTACTATTATTAAAAATATCCCCCCGTGTTTTTTTTTTTTTAAGAAAACTTTTAATATATCGTTCATTGGTTAATTTCACTCATGACATCATGTGCCCGCATATCT
>NW_022719611.1:0-1111 GCF_011630105.1 Anneissia japonica
TTTAAAACCTAACGTTAGTCGATATACTTTAAAAATATCCTCCATGCTTAAAATATTCAAAATCCTAAATCATATATATAAATATGACGTGTCCCAATTTCCTTCCTTTCTGTACATAATTATTCTAGTTGCCTTTTTTTGTACCCTTTCTAGTCTATAAATATTTGAAATTTCAGTAGGTGCCCACATGCAGCAATAGTACGTCATAACCGGTAATGTTAAAGTTTTATAAAGATTGAGCATAGCCATCCAAGACATTGCCTTACTACATCTTGAAACAAAACCAAGAAGTCTGCTTGCCTTATTACTAACATAACTCAAATGAGAATGACATGATAACTTATTGTTAAAATAAACACCAAGTAGTTTAAATTCATGGACTCTTTCAGTTGTTTCAAAATTTATACTATAGTCCCATGTAAGAGGCTCTTTACACCTAGATAAACTCATAGTTGCACATTTAGATGCATTTAGCGGCAGTTTGTTAACAATAGACCATTCAACAATCCTATTTAAATCACCCTGAAGCCTAATACAGTCGTCTATTCCATAAATAGGTCTTGAAATCGTATTGTTATCAGCGAATTGAAAAATTGAAGATGTTATACCATATTCAAGGTCACTTACATACATTAAAAATAACAAAGAACTGACCCTTGAGGAACTCCTGATATTACACTCTTCCGTTTAGAAGTTTCACCTCTATAGATGACTCTTTCTTTTCTATCTGAAAGAAAGTCCTAAATTACAGTTTTGTTTATACCAATATTATTAAGCTTTTTAAGTAAACGCTTATGTGGGACCTTATCAAAAGCAGATGAAAAATCTAAGAAAATTACATCTACTTGTCTACAATCTTTAGATTCTAAACTTTGAGCCCATGAATGAAATGCCTTTGTGAGTAACAATTCAGTACTATATGCATGTCTAAAACCAAACTGATTATCTGATAATAAATTATTGAACTCTAAGAAATTACTTATTCGTTTACATAAAAGTTTTTCCATAATCTTACAAACAATTGGTGTTAAAGACACGGGCCTATTGCTCTTTATCTCTCCCTTTGGTTTTCCATGTTTTTTAAAAACTGGTACAACATTAGCTGTTTTCC
>NW_022719612.1:0-886 GCF_011630105.1 Anneissia japonica
AAAATCCTATTTTATTCCACTAATAGAAATATATTTCGCCACTGACAAGTTACAGTGATGATATTCATGAAGATAATAATGGTGATAATCATAACATAATATGATAGACCTATAATGAAAGATGATAGTTTGGTGATGGCGATCATGATGCTGGTGATGATAAGGATGATGATTATTATTATAGTGATGATAATGGCGATGATGATGATAATGTGACGGATACGATGAGCGAATGGGAATGAAGTAGCTATAGTGTACCGCACAGAAGCCTAACATGATAATGAAAGAGGATGAGTATTACGTGGCGGTTATGATGCCAAAAACTTTGGCAATGAACTAATGTGATGAGAAAGCTTAAAGGTGTTTAATATGTGTCAGTAATCTATGTTATACTCTTCACGTTACTCACCTTGACTTGTGATGACGGTAGCGGCTCGTACTTCACGTGTTCTACTGTCCTTATTTAGCCTAGTCTTTATTTCACTTAATTGTAACCGATACTGTGTCAAGACCAGAATGTCCTTCGCTATAATTCTTTTCTCCAATAGCTTCTGCACAACTTTCATCTGTTGCAAATACATTAATTTAATAAGATATGTTCAGTGGCGGATCGAGGGATGGAAAATGAAGCGCTTGACCTCTACCCCTTACCCTCCCCAAGGACAGCCAGGAGAAGGTCCAAGCCAAGCATGAAATTGATGTTTAGTGATAAGAGAATAAAATGGCTAAAATGACCATTCCACTAGGACCATTGGTCCATATCTGCCACTTCCTCTCTAACCCCACCAGGAATATCCTGGATCCACTCCGACATTTTGTTGGAAAATAAACGCTAACAACTGTATTGATACAAAAATAAAGTCCAATGCCCACATTAAAAAATGTA
>NW_022719613.1:0-162 GCF_011630105.1 Anneissia japonica
TAACACGTGTACAGTACATAAATATAGAGTTATTTATTGTATAAGCTCTCAGAATATTTGAGAAATAAATATGAATTTTTCATATTACGTATTAAATTTCAATTTCTATTTAATAAAATGTGTCCCAACATGGGTCAACCGTAGTATACAAAACAAATATAC
>NW_022719613.1:180-2419 GCF_011630105.1 Anneissia japonica
TCATAACAATGCATCAAGTTTAAATTTCCCCACTTTTAATCCTTTATTACAATTTGAAAGTAAAATAAATACAATAATTTTAAAAAAGGAATATGAATGCAAAAATACTGTAAGAATGAAGTGTGTACTTTAGTACACATACAGGGAACATGCAGACACATTGTCAAAAGGAAGACCAAAGGAGTCAAAATACTAATACATTTTCTTTAAATTGTTACACAATTATTGTTTTGAAAAGAATATCAAAGAATTGCAATTATAATAATAAAATAAGTTTTTTTGTTGAAATTTCTCATTAATAATTATACTGTAAGTTGACGCGAATTGACGTGTACTGACGCAATCCGACATTACTTGACACGATTTGACCTAAAATGACGCGATTTTATGCGAGTTGACGCAAGTGGACAGCTCATGGTATGATCGCGACGTGCTTCAACACCGCTGTATCGCGGTGTTTTTTCCGACGACCAGCAGCCTAGGAACGTAATAAAACGGTAATTTTCTTAAAATTGCAGAAGATATTTTTGTCGAACTTTTTATATTTGATTCAAGACATATTACTTAACTATTATAGGCCTAAATTTTTTATAATGAAAAAATCGGAACGGAATTCGTTTTCTAGACGTCTTTTGAGC
Source organism: Anneissia japonica (assembly GCF_011630105.1). NCBI lineage: Eukaryota > Metazoa > Echinodermata > Crinoidea > Comatulida > Comatulidae > Anneissia > Anneissia japonica. The sequence continues at coordinate 819 of NW_022719613.1, forward strand.
TTCACCCCATGGCCTAATTACTCTAATCATTCAAGTTAATTAAAAAGCACCAAGAAACATTTTTTTATAAAAATTTTTGATATTTTCTCGAATATTTAATGAAAATACATGCACACATTACTGCACATACGTTTTTTTTTTTAAATTATTGTTAATTAATTACTGACGATAATTAGAGAGCGCTTAAAGCGCTTATGGGACTGAAGAGATGTCGAGTAACGCTAAGTACTGATTTCAACTTTGCGTTCATTGGCCGATGAGAGTGACACTACGTCACAGATTTCCGGTCACTCCCTTACCAGAGATGGCAACGTCACGATTTCAACTACGCGTTTATTGGTCAATGAGCTTTTTGAAAACACTTTTGACTCACTTACAGTAGGTATTTTGAGCCTAGGTTTAAAAGTCAAATTTTACCTTTAAAAGTTCAGCAAATACATTTCAAACAACAGGGGTTTCAAAAGCTTTTTAGGCTGTAAAAAAAAAAAAAATAGGCTACCCATGCAGAGATTGTTTGTGTGGTTGTCCTCATGACATGTACACTCAGTGATACATGGCTGGCCTAGATATATTTAAATTTACTTAAAACTTACTTTATATTTACATTTACTCAAATCATAACAATTGTTTCATGCTTGTTTATTTTAAAATCCGATGTGACACTGATAATGATAAGTTATCTGTTTGATTGACGATCTCGCCGCACTTGTAACATGCCAAAACAACATCGTGTTGACAGATCGCTCATTCATCGTCACCTCTGCTGACACTGAACTGACCTCATGGATAGAACTGAACCTAACACAGGCTGTTAAACGGATTCCAATTGGATCGTTTTACACTGTCCAATAAAATCTTTTGTTTATGAAAAGTTGTAGTCAGAGATCGCGGAAAATGCTACTGAAGGTAAAGCCTGTTTTCCACTTGGCGAATTTATTCGCGCGAATGGAAAGCGGCGGCTCATGCACATGCGCATTCACATTTCTATCGGAGTTTTTGCGAAGCGAAAAAATGCGAACTAGTGCGTGGCCTCCTTCCTTAGCACCTGACACTCCCAAACCAAACACAGGCTGTCAAACGGTTTCCGATTGGATCGTTTTACACTGTCCAATGAAATCATTTGTTAATGAAAAGTTTTAGCCGGAGATCGCGAAAAATGCCACCGAAGAAGAGAAAGCAAGGGAAAATCGATTTGTTTTTTACAAAAAAGGCCAAAAAGGGGAATTATTTTTGTCAACACGTGATGATAATAGTGAATTAACAAAAAAAAAAATAAAAATGAATGATGATTGCTGGAACTGTGGAGAGGCCTAAGTGGTTTTGATCTTTCATTTAGGGAGCCTAGCCTAGAGAGCTTTGTAGTACTGGTGGTCGTGTAGCAGGCCTAGATCCTGGACTAGCCCAGGCAACACGTTACGTCACGTCGACTGACGATAATTGAAATTTAATTAATACTACTCTTGCTTGGCTTATTATAAGGCCTAGGCCTAATAGTAGTAGGCCTACTACTGTAATTACTACTGCTGCTGGCAATGTTTTTTTTTCTTAGGCTTTCAAAAAATTCATTAATTAATTTGTTTTCCAGATGATGATCCCAGTGT
>NW_022719614.1:0-556 GCF_011630105.1 Anneissia japonica
TCAACCCTTTTATTCATCCATTTATTTATTCATCCATCCATTCATCCATCCATGCATTCATCCATCCATCCAGCCATCCATCGATCCATCCATCCATCAATCCATTCATCAATGCATCCATCCATACATCCATCCATCCATCCATCCATGCATTCATTCATCCATCCATCCATCCATCAATCCATCTATCCATCTACATACATACTTCCTTCCATCCGTGAGTATATTTATTCATCCGTTCATTTCTTTCCTTCCTTTATTCATTAATTCACCCGTCCATTCGTCCATCCATCCATCCATCAAGAAACTACGTAAATATAGGCCAGCATCCATGGAGGTCCTTTATGATCAATCTATTAAAAATAAATTACCAACTCAACACCAATTCATTTTTCTAGACCTTCATTTCCTTATGTATGTCAGATGGAAAAACTCATTATGAACAATATTATTCTCTCTTTCCGGTTACAAAAATACCTCTTCATATAGCGATCCACATTTTATTTTTGAAATATATTGAGCTATTTTCAACTCTTGAACATAATAGTTACATGAC
>NW_022719615.1:0-1126 GCF_011630105.1 Anneissia japonica
TTATCTGTCAAATATGAAAACATTAAGTATTAAACCTGTTCGGCCAGTGTTAGGTATTGTGTCATATCAAATTATGTATAGTTTATTTCTTATTTCCTGTATATGTAGTCATCGTTATTTATTTCAACGATTATTATAGATAGTGTAACCATTCTTGTAAATAAAATATATATTGCCGTATTCAAGCATTGATAATAGGATGGATAATAATATAAAAATACCAGCACAGTAGCAAAAATATAGACGCCTGCACGATGATCGTAGGACTTTATACAGAACAAATAACATATAATATATAATATGTATTTCAACTCATTCTTAATGTTAGATTATTCTGGCGCATTATGTTAATTTCGGATTGCTACCGTATTTCTACATCGACCTGTTTTTATCGATAACTTATTATCTTTGAATTAAGTTACGAGCCGTGGGATTCTGACAGCTGGCGCTAAAGGAGTCGACGTCATGAACGTACAGTACCAACGAAAGTTGCACTATGGGTATACAATTTGATGGTATATATTCTAAGAAAATAATATTTAAAATTAATACGAATAATGACCAAATAAGGGTGTACTAGCAATGAAATTGAGGAGGCTATGAAGAGGAAGAAAACAATTCAAATTCAATTTCTGACATTCACCGCCATCACGATAAAAAGTTGTAAAGACGGATGAGCGGGCCACAGATATCCAAATACCAAAAAAGGAAATGGCTTGATCCATGTTAATTTTAAATCCCATGATATATTTTACTGCCGATAATAATCAGATTGCTGAACATTTTAGAAAAATTACTGTCTTGCGTCCTCTTTATCTATATACTCATCAAATGACTGCATTATGTAAAATTGTGTGTCCTGTTAATAGTGTAGGAGAAAGGGGCCTATTTTTGAGATTGACCCGTGTCAGATGTAATTTTTACAAAAGTTTTGTATTAATTCTCTACTTGAGAGTCTTATACATTATTGTACCAGCTGTCGGGTTTCACCAGATTATCATCACCCCAATTTGGCACGTTCGGCTTATTCTTTTCACTTCTCGTCTCCCGTTTCTTTTTTTCCTTCTTAGCACCTCGGCGACATTTTCTGTACATTTGAAAATGGAGACAAAATAAACATGATGAA
>NW_022719616.1:0-1042 GCF_011630105.1 Anneissia japonica
CATTATTACATCCGGTCGTTGGGTCAGGCACATATGGAACACATACACAGGTCAAGTGGCGTAGGTATGGGCAATGCACCCAGTGCACAGCGCTGGGGCCCGGGGCTATTGGGGGAACGTAATATAACTTAACAAAAAAATCATATTGAACGTTAGAGGATTGCCCCATGCAGTGGCGGATTCAAGGGGAACCACAGCCCGGGCCCCCGTAAATATTTGAAAATTATTTTTAAGAATGGACAGAAAAAACTGAAAATTATATTCAAATCCTGAGAGTGCCATTTCCTGCCATCTAGAGGCGACATAATCTTTATTTTTCTTACCACACCCTCAACCATGGTGGGGCTGAGGTGTCTATCTGTGAAGGTCCCTCTCTGGCCACTCTCTATTTCCAATTTCTGGATCCACCACTGCAAGATCCACCCCATCTGTGCGAAGGTCATGGAAAATCCTGGATCCTGCTATTGCTGTTGACAAGTGCTCGAAGAACTCAAAAACGACTATGGTCTGTTGACAAGTGCTTGCAGTACTCGACTAAAATAAAATGAAAAAAAAATTAAATTATCTATTTTGTGCAATTCGAAATATTTAAAATTTGACATTTTGGCTGGGCAACACCAGTACCGACATGCTGTATAATATGTCTCTTATCCTGCCTAACTCTCATGCGAGGTTTATTCAAGGAGCAAAGTGATCTGACTCCAATTAAAACTGGAGTCTGTTGTGATAGCTCTAAAAAGACTATTGTTTGTTGGTTGAGTTTCAAAATCGTCATCGGTTTTTATTATTCTGATGTTATTTTCAAGGTGTTTATTTTTCGTCTCTTTATAATCCTCATTTTACGGCTTAAGGACTAGAGTTGATTTTAGTAGAGACAAAATTGCTGTCATTTGACAGGACTTGAACCCAGGACTTCAACCACCTATCTGCAGCTTCATAATTAAAAACGGTAGCAGGTCATTTCGGTCCAAAAACCATTTCGGCCCCAAAACCAACTCGGAATAAAACCAACTCGACCCCAAACCAACTCGGCCTAGGGGCA
>NW_022719617.1:0-546 GCF_011630105.1 Anneissia japonica
TATATATATATATATATATATATGTATGTATGTATGTGAGGTACTTGTTTTACTCGTCTCCTTATACTAATACAGCACAGCAATTCCAAGTCTTATTAATAGGTCCATGATATACCATGATGGAGGAATTAAATTCCTAATTCCCCAATGATTATATTACATGTTAAATATTCATTCACTTCCTTGTTCTTATATTGCATATGGAATTCCTATATAAATCAATGGTTAATTCATGTGGAACTACGTTTATATAGGTCCATGTTAAATTTTATGTAACGTTACATAACGATTTCCGTAGACGCTTTGGTAGATTTTATTGTGCCTTGTGTTGCTACGCAGGAATAAGGAGTTCACATTATTAATTTTATTTTTTATTTTATAAATGTATTTTTGATAGATTCTATAACAGTTATATTTATTTCAACAAATAACCTGTTGGTAAAGAAAGTAATCTAACTTTATACTATCACAATAAGCGTGTAAAGGATTTCCGTGTGTTTTTATTATTCAACGTTAAGCTAATTATTTAATTATATATTTATATTT
>NW_022719618.1:0-2032 GCF_011630105.1 Anneissia japonica
ACATAGGCCTAGCTAAATGAAACTCTTTACTAAATGGAACCATAAGCCTATTTATCGATAACAGTTGTTACGATTCGCCTCTCACACTGGCTCGTAATAAAAACACAGAGTCAAATATACGGTAATCATACAACAATTATACCCTTTATTTAACATAACCACCACTCATGAGCGCTATACAATATAACAACAACCATATTCATAACACACACACAACTTTTACATATAGTTCATTACAGCTGGAATCTGGAGTAACGATGCCGCTAGGCCTGAGGAAACCATGTCGCTAGATTCTGGGAACGATGTCGCTAGGCCTGAGGAAACGATGTCGCTAGATTCTGGGAACGATGTCGCTAGGCCTGAGGAAACGATGTTGCGTTAATCACTCGCAGTCCACTGTAGAGTCTTGAGACAAAGGTCCATGTTACTGGATGTCAACAACAATCATTCACTCACAGTCCAATATAGACTATTGAAACAGAGTTCCATATTAACATCTGCATACACCTAAAAATTCGTATACCTCGACAATGCACAGGATATAAAGGCTGCCTGCATCAAGTCTCAGCCCTGCTCCAACGCACTACCGCACCAGTCCAGTCCAGAACGAAAAAGAGAGCGAGCTCCTGGCTACAAGCCCTTTTCTTCAAAAACCAAGAAATCCTGTCAGCCAAAAATTACCATAACAATACGAACAACAATCCCCCATCGACTACAGAGGGCATAACAAAATTACAATTCAATTCACACGCATCAACATTTTAAAGCTTTCAACAACAATGATCAACAACTCTGGGAATGTAACACCCCCCCTCGTACAAAAAGAAAATACCTAAGGGGATTTTCGTCATAAAACATCAAATAAACTACAGTCCCAAAATTGTTGATCATTACGTGTAGATCCACATAACCAGTGGTGAAAATATCATTTATCTTTTTATTTTAAATTTTAGCTATAACATAGTATCTTATATTCTTTTTTTCCTTTTTAACTTTTACCAAATAACACTAAAATATCTATAACACATTTTATCAAACAAGTATTTTTTGAAATATACATCATAGTTAACAAACTCACATATTAAATACACATACAAGACGTTGCGGTAACATCATTACAACACAATAACTATATACCATCAGTTGCATACAGAATATATTGTGTGGACCACACAAGCCGGATAATAACTGTCTCTTATACCACATCTAGATGTGTATAAGAGACAGGTCTATATTGTGTGGACCACACAAGCCGGATAATAATGAGATAATATTAAATATAAACTCAATTTAGAACAATAACACCCTTAACAATGATAAATGTTATTGAAACATGACATTACTGTAATATAATAATAAAAGAACATCATGAATCCATACTTATAACAACACATTCAGATCCCAAAGCCCAACTTTAAACCCTTGATAAAGCATCTGCTAAGATGTTCTCCCTTCCTTTAATATGATGGATTTCAATTTGATACTCTTGAAGAAAGAGAGACCATCTCATAAGTTTCTTACTAACATTTTTCATTTTCAATACATAAGTTAAAGGATCATGATCAGAGTACACATGTACAGTATAAGCTGGATTAGAAACATAAACATCAAAATGCTTAAGGACAAGGATCAATGCCAGTGTTTCCTTCTCAATGGTGGAATTATTAACTGGATGCCTATTAAACATTTTAGAAAAATAGGCAACTGGCTGATCAATACCATCAACACTTTCCTGGAGAAGAACACCGCCACATCCTATGTCACTAGCATCAACTTGAATTTTAAAAGGTTTATTAAAATCAGGCGCTACTAGAACTGGTGAACTCATGAGGATATTCTTAATTTTCTCAAACGCCTCCTGACATTGTGCAGACCACATAAACTTTTTATCCTTCTTCAACAACCCAGTAAGTGGCTGAGCAACGTCAGAAAAATTTGGGCAAAATTTACGATAAAAACCAGTCATACCCAGAAACCTCATAAGTTCCCGTTTCTTAGTAGGCCGAGGAAACTTATCAATCGCTTCAACTTT
>NW_022719619.1:0-1311 GCF_011630105.1 Anneissia japonica
TATATATATATATATATATATAAATAAAAGTAAATACGAAAATGAAGCGATAGCATACGTTAACATAATAGAGACATAAAATTTATTGCAAACGAATATTTCGGACACGCCTGTGTCCTTCTTCAGTGTCAACGCTGAAGAAGGACACAGGCGTGTCCGAAATCATTACGACAATATTTCGTGTCTAAATTCGATAAAACGGCAGTGAAGGTCGCCAAAAACCACTAAATTTGGTCATTTTTCAACTTCTTTTTGTAATAACTTCGCAAATACTTCATCGATTTTTTTTTTGGGAAAAGATAAAACTGATCGGAATTTAATAATCATTACAACAATTACAAATTAGTAAGTGTAATGTTAACACCTTTATCGGACTTTTGATTTTTATCAAACCCACTCGTGTATTTTTTCAGCGTAAGAACAGTGAAATCTGCCGAAATATCCCAGCTGTCTTTAACATAAATCCCTCTACAGTCGAAAGTTGTGGGCTGATTTCTTTTGGGAAAAGTCCATTCGAAAGCCCTTTTAGTCTTCTAAATGTATTCTAAATATAAGATTGATCGGTTGAGTAGTTTTATCGGACCAATCATATTTATGAAAATCATCCAAAACTCCTCACCATATGCTTAAGCATTACAAGCATATGGCAGTCTGACGCTCACGTGGATGCAGAGCTTGAAATATACTCTGGAAAAACAGATAAAATGACTAAATTATCCTTATTTTTAAACACTAAAATTATGATCATAGGCAAAAGAAAAGGATAGAGATTCAAATGATGTAAGTTATATGCAGTAAAAACGTATAGGTTTTTAGTACCAGCAGTATATAAATGTCAGTTTTTGTAAAACACCCCATTTTTTCGAGCGGTTCACTGGTTTGAGATGGTCGATTCCATTTTCTTATGTGTACATGACTACGTATATGTGAGTGGTGAAGACTGTAAAGCAGGGTAGAATATGTCTTCTTTTGAGGATAAAAATAAAACTGTAAATGGTATTTAGATAATTATGTATGTTGTTTAGAATAAAAATTGAAAGTCCATATGAAAATGTTATGGCGTTTAATTTGTAGTTGTGGAACCCCTAAATTACAAATGAACTGTTCCAAATCCGTTACGCGCTTGACTGATCACCCACAGTGTACCGTTAGGCCATGAGGAAGCTTACCTTGAGGTCGAATTCAGGGAATAAAATTGCACTGCTAGCAAAATATTGTCGTAATGATTCGTTTGCAATAAATTTTATGTCTCTATTATATCAACGTATGCTATCGCTTCATTTTCGTATTTACTTTTATTTATATATTCGT
>NW_022719620.1:0-758 GCF_011630105.1 Anneissia japonica
CGAAAGGCTTCGTTCTAACAAAAACAAGGAAACGCGCTGTAAGAGCTTTGCTTCTGCTTTGAAACAGTGGTGATAGGAACATGATATAATAAATCGTATTCAATTATAGTTCATCGTAAGTTGCTTATAAGTTGTATGAAAAAAGAGGTCTCTTGAGAAAATCGAATCCACAATTTCTCGCTATCTCGGCGAGCGTCATACCGTTAGAACTCTGTTCCGCAATCTATGGGTAGCGACCCAATGTTTTCGTCGCTAAGGGATAATGAAATTCCCAAGATTAGTCTAAAAACTCCCAAAATTGCTTTAAAAATCCAAAGATTCGCAAAATCTTAGTATATGTACATACAAGTTAGAGACATAGAGAGAGCAGTTTAGCTCAGTCGTCTAATATGGTGGTAGCCACTGTGTGTGCGCTGAACCGTGGAGATGTCCCCGGTTCAATTCCCATCGTAGCCTCTCCTTGTGTTTCAGCTGGAGGGCTGAACACAAGTTACAATAGCGCACTGTCTTGAGGATGAGACGTTTAAGCCGTCGGTCCCGTGTACATTAATGGATCATGTGCACGTTAAAGTACGCAGTGCACTCTTCGGAAAAGTGTAGGGGATTGTCTCCCGGTGTACTGTCCAATCACCAACAGAAGGACCCCATCCCACTGGAAATAAGTCTTCTAGACTTTCGTAGGCTATCCTTGGTGTTTATACCGAATAAATCCAATCCAGTCCAATCAAACTTCATTTATAAGTCCACTAGTCTCTCCC
>NW_022719621.1:0-950 GCF_011630105.1 Anneissia japonica
TGGAATACGATTTGGTCTGCCTCGTTTCTGTTGCCTGCAAGTTACGACAACAAGCAACGAGAAAACGATAACATGGTATGATTATAAATAATACAATGAAGAAATATAAGTAAACGTAACGATGACAGAACATGTCCATGTTACGCTCTCTCTCTCTCTCTCGTATTTGAGTACAGAACTAAAAATAAACAACCCATAGATAATATATCTTTTTTTTTCTTTGTATTTATTTATTTATTTCATTCGTACATTTTTTTTTCGACTCGGGAACGTTATCTTAAACCGGTACGAAAATGTTTTTCAACGATATTGGTTTGCGATATCGTTGCAGGTCGAACCATTTTCCTGTTTTTGTAGATACGTGTGAATTCTTGAGCAACAAGATTCGTCGACACGGGAACGTTATCGAAATTCGGTAAGAAAATGTTTTTCAACGCTATCCATTCGCGATCTTCGTTCATCTACTCGTCCGATTGCATTGCCTCCTGCAGAGACGTGATCAGTCCGTCCAGTTTTTCGCGACATTCGACAGCGTATGTGTGATAATGGGTTCTCCACTGGTTGACGTGATTTTGTGTCAGACAGGTTGAAACTTTCGATGCAAGTTTGTCTACGTGCGTCAGATAGGTCCTCGTATTATCTTTTAATTTTTGGAGGAGTTTCTCCATCTCCTCCAGCTCGGCCACGTTCGACTCGATCACGTCGATGGCACGCACTTTGCCGACGGTTCCGTTCGCCAGTGCCAGACAGTATCCGCTCCGGAACGGTTTCGGATGACACGTGAAAACGTCTATCCACAGAGAGTTGTCGTCGGGACAGGAAGCCATCATCGGTCTTGTGTGTCGTGCTTTTTGCTGGACATCCACGCCGCTTTTCTGTAGACGTCGCATAGTTTGTCGACCAGCTTCGTCCTCATGCCAGCAAAATCGCGAAACAGGTCTGCCCCGTCG
>NW_022719622.1:0-430 GCF_011630105.1 Anneissia japonica
GGGTTATATAGAGAACATATACAAAAGAACCGGTGGCATCGGTAAAGCCTAAACGGCGGTACTGGTGGCATAGTGAAACAATGAACATAGTAAGACAATACAAACAGCTACGCCTAGAAGGCGTGTAATGACATAGGTCTAAAAAAAGAAAACAAATCAAAGGCAAAATAAAAGTCATAGTATAATGGTCACAGAATGCATCATTCCAAGATAAATAAAATAACAAATTAATCTCTAAAAGATTTAAATGAGACGTTCAGTCCATGAGGTTTCAAAGTACCTAGTTGAAAAATAATACGCTCCTCCAAACGTCTACAATTAAATTCAGATGAATTACATTGTTTGATACCGGTAACTAATATATCGTTATTAATATCATGATTATCATTAAAATGTTCAGCTATAGGAAGACCTGATGTGTTAAGGTTGA
>NW_022719622.1:442-815 GCF_011630105.1 Anneissia japonica
AGGTTGATAGAGCGCAAATGTTCAACGAATCTATCTCCAAGCCTCCTTTTCGTTTCTCCTATATAAACCTTATTACATTTAACACAAATAATAGCATATATAACATTACTAGAGGTACATGTAAATTTCTTATAAACGTGATCGTAGCTTGAAGGACCAGTTAGTTAAGTCAAGATTGAAAGCAATACATCCAGCAGATAATGTAGGCATGACTAGGTGTAATAGAAGTAGATGTAAGCATGTTGTATGTACGGATACTATCGTAGGACCTTCCAGTAATTTTTCTATTCTAAAAAAAAAGAGAAAACAGTCGAAATGGAATGAAAAGAAATCACAATCTGTAAATTTGCCAATAAAAACAACGACATTCAGA
>NW_022719623.1:0-667 GCF_011630105.1 Anneissia japonica
AAACATTGTTATGTTACATGGATATTATTTCATCAGTAGCTAAGGCGAGACTTCCTTTATACCTTTTTTCGCATACTTATTCTTCTAAAGATCATCAGAGGAGGGCAGAATAAAAATAAAGATAAAATTTAGTTTTTTTATTCAGCAAACAGTCTGCCTAAAACATCCAGACGGAGGAAAAAATAAATATACAATTATATTGGTGAATGTAAAGTAGGATGGTTAAATATTTAAAATTTATATAAATATGTATATCTTTGGAGATGTCAAGGCAGTGGAGGGCATAATTAAAATTTAAAAAAACTAATTTTTTACTGCAATTTCCTTTTTTTTTTGTGGTGGTGGTGGGTGCGCTAATTGCTCAAAAATAAAATTTTATTTTTATTTTAAAAATATCAATATTTGCAGTAGGCGGGTTCGATAAACAAGGTATAAAAAAAGTCTCGCCCGAACATTTGGTTTTTAGAATCTATTAACTTACCGATTTTGACAATCTTGAGCTTTTGAAACTTCTTAGTACTTTTTGATCCAGTTCAGATGAAGTCAGGAAACAAAGTTGTTAAGAATAGATTTAAATGTTGTTAAACAAGTTTCAAGGCTTTAAAATACTGTAAAATATTAATATAAATATGTTAAGTGAATTACCATGTAAATAAAACAAACGATT
>NW_022719624.1:0-1070 GCF_011630105.1 Anneissia japonica
CTGAAATCTGTGTTCTAGTTGTGTTAAAATAGAATTATAGCCAGTACCAACTATGGCATCATCCAAATTGTCTTGGAAACTTTTAGGGTATTCCGATACTATTTTTAAAGCAACATCAGCAAGTTGACTACGCGTGGGTCTACCCGATGTTTTGGAAATACTGTATCATCAGCCAAAACCCTAATCATTTCTCGTCTTGCTGCCGGGAGAGGTCTCTCCATTTTTTTTATACTATCTTGAAGACTTTGTGGCATTTTTGCCCATGGTATTGTATAAGACGAACTCCAGTTGAATCTGTCAGGAGACAAATCTGTCATACTACTTGAGCAAGGTAATGTCGAAGACGATCCACTCATTATCAGTTTGGCACTTGGTTTCTCTGTGCATGATATGGGAATAAAATTAATATATTTTCAAAAATTTTCAAAAATAAAGTCGCAAATCTGGAAATATTTTGGGAAATAATAAAAATGAGATGGTACATAGCGAGGGGGAAAATTACCATCGCATTGATTTAAATAATTTTAAAAACTGGTTTTTTAAATTTTTTTTTTAAAGAATTTACTTAATTTTGGTGTTTATTTACATGGTGACATACAACATAATACAATGACTAGCCTTTGAAAATACATTTTTGCTATTGCATAGTAATTTGGTCTTATTTTATTATACTATTCAATTAACCACTCTTCCCTGCTAACAAGAATTGTTATTTTGAATGCAATGTTTTCTTTTTCATATTTAAAAAAAAATAAAAATAAAATAAAGATGGTACACTTTCAACATTAAAAAAACCAATCATGGTGTTCAAAGAAAATACTTTATAATGAGACCTGTACTTTCACACCAGACCTTCCAATTTGTACCAGTACTGTAATACTGTATGTTTTCTCCCATAAACCCCCAAAATTTATTTTTTACACCATAATAAATTCTTTGGTCTAAAAGAACATGTAGTTAGACACCAAAATAAACTTACGACTTCAGATAAAGAATACAAACATGGGTGTAATGAGTTATCTATAGTATAATTCTCTTAACTATTGAGGGCGCACTTGCTATGAAGAAGC
>NW_022719625.1:0-1279 GCF_011630105.1 Anneissia japonica
GGGAAAGGAGAAATGGAACGGCATAATAATAGAAATTGAATCGGAATCCAGTTCATCAGGCTCTGGATCTGACGACGTCCCCATTGCAACATACTGTAACACACATGAAGGTAAGTTTTCGCCAAGGTATTTGAAAAGTCTACACAAAAGACAAACAAAGTTTGATTCTTATATTAATTATTTCATCTGTGCAAAAATAAGTGTGTTTCTAGTTCCCTTTTCCAAGCTATAATTACGTACTCTGGTAAAGGTGTATTAATTTTGACTGTTTTCCCATTTTTTTATGTATACAAATATACGTAACATTTAACTGTATATTTTTAGTGTATGTAAAGCACATCTAGAGCTCCTGGGTTATGCGTTTAATAGATATTCTTACACAAATGTCTGCATTATAATAGTGTATATCATATTTTATTTTAAATTACAGTTTTATTTGATCTATTACAGGAAGCCGTAACAGTCCAAAAGAAACACGACCATCAAACGAGCACCGTCCAGCATCCTGTGATAATTTCACTTGTAGAAAAGAGGTTTGGGCAGCATGTCCAACTTGCTTATGCTTCCTCTGTTATGATCATTTTACATTATCAGATAAATGTAATAACCACAATTCCAATTTTTCACAGCTTACTTCCAATACACCAAAATTCCCTACTGCCAATGAAGAAGAAACAGAGGTATCACTGACTACACCTTCTGATGTATGCTGTGATGAAGTGATGTTCCCAGCACCTTCAAGTCAACCACCTACTCCAGAGGCCAATTTTTCATTTATACCAACTATACCTTTAATTCATGATGTTAATGAAGTAGATGGGGAAATGATGTCTTTGCTTCTGTCAACTGGGCCTATTCCTCCACTATTTTCTGAGACTGAAGAAGTAACATACCCAGTCCTCTCAACCGCACCCATAAACGTTGAGCCATGTGAAGCAAATGAACCTCCTTCCATAGCCGCAACAATGCCAGAAGCATGTGAGAATCGTAATGTAGATAGACTGGCTGCTGATTATGTAGTTGATGGAGACCCTAGGCAGTTTTCCCCAAAGAAGATTAAAGAAATTAAAAGTAGAAATGCTTTGGTCAAGAAAAAAAGGAATCTGGGGGAAGCATATACCACAGAAAAAACAAACAAACTGATGCCTGCAAAAAGAGATGCAATGGAAAACAGTAAGTGTACTTACTGTGAATTTAAAGAGCTTGACTGTAAAAAATTAACAGAAGCAGAACGTTTCCAAATAAGAAGAGCATTCTATGATATGGGGAACTTACAGAA
>NW_022719626.1:0-722 GCF_011630105.1 Anneissia japonica
GAAAACGAGTTGTATTAATCTTCAGTTGTATTAATCCTGATTTGAGGTCATAAAATTAATTATTAGGCCTAATAAAAAAAATTGTTTATTACCCTCATGCGCATTTATTCTATGGTACTCAAAAAAGCAAAAAAAAAATATTATTGGTTTTTTTTAAATATTTTTTTTCATTTTATTAATATTAAATAGTTAATATATTGTTTGAACTATCTCTATCATGTTTTACTTGAATGTCAATGCAACAGCAAACAATCCGAGGGTGATGTCTGGCTTAAGCCTCATCACTTTTCCACCCTAGGGGGATAAACTAAAAATGTATAGGGCCTCCCCAGCCAGAATAATACTTTAATTTTTTAAGGTATTTTATTTTTAAAATTGTAATAATAATTAATAATAAAATGTTATTTACATAGCAATGTATATGCACTTGACACTGTTTTTTAGTTCTTATGCATGTAATGCAATAGGAACTATTGTAATCACTCTTAGTCACATTTCTTTTGTTTTTTATTGTGTGTAGTGTGTGTGTGTGCTGTCTCTTATACTGTGTGTGTAGACATTTATGCAAATGCGCATGCGTCAAAGAAAAGTTTTCCGACATTTTGTTTTACATCGCGATGGGAAGATCGATGTGAAGTTTCTGCAGAGTTCAGTCAGGCTAACCGACCGGAAAGTCGGCATGGATGAAACTATTTTGGTTTTACGGCAAAAAAATTCAACTG
>NW_022719627.1:0-877 GCF_011630105.1 Anneissia japonica
TATCTGCAGATATTGGTATTCCTTCCAATGGATGCTTAGTCTATTTTGTCATTCTAATCGGATTTTCTCTACTGTTCCGTTTTAATTTTAAGTAGTTTTGCATTATGTGGCCGTTTGCTGTTTTAGTTTTTCCCACTTGCCTTTTAAAATTTATATATTATTAAAGAATCTCTATTGAGATCCAGCGGGCCGCCACTGATGCACGGTAGAGATTGTATCTTTAGATCTCCGATCTTGTTCACAAATTCACGGACTAGTGCTGTCTCGTAAGAATTTCGTAGGACGCGTAAAGAATGACAAAATATCCCCTACTGGAACCGAGCCACATAGCTTGTATTCCACTATTTTCATTCACAACTGGGCTGTGTATATATATTGCCTTGGTTTGGTTCTGTAATCATTAGTGGTCGGTGGTCGTGGGACTAGTTTGGGCCCTACCTAAGCTGGTTGAACGTTTCGTTTGGGTCTATACCCTAGCTGCACTGATGAGGCCTGGAAGGCTGGAACGGATCCGTCTGCAGATATTGGGATTCCTTCCAGTGGATGCTTAGTTTATTTTGTCATTCTGATCGGATTTTCTCTACTGTTCCATTTAATTTTAAATAGTTTGCATTATGTGGCCGTTTGCTGTTTTATGGGTTTTTCCCATTTGCCTTTTAAAATTTATATATATATATATGTATATATATAATATAATATAATATATAGTATATATATAAACACATAAAAAAGGAGAACAAGAACGAGAAATGACGGCGAAAAAGAGACAGAAGGAAATCAACAAATCACAAAAAGCAAATATAACAGAGAAAAGATAAATATATTTACAAGTATTTACAAAATTGTCATTATTATTACTGTACCTTCGCCAATGAAG
>NW_022719628.1:0-1504 GCF_011630105.1 Anneissia japonica
TGTATTTCTATAGGACCTACCACAGCAGCGCCACCTACAACATTAGTGACAACTGAGGGTAGGTACCTGATTCATAAAAAAAAAATTTTTTTCTATTTCTTAAATATTTGTTATTATTATCTAATATATATATGCTTACAGTACATGATAAGTGTTTTAATTATATATTTTTTATTTTATAACTTTACAGAACCTACCACAGCAGCACAACCGACAACGTCAGTGACAACTGAGGGTAGGTTTTTGACTCATTATTTGTTTATGTCTTTTTAAAGGTTATCAATAGTGACTAAGAGCAAAATGTTTTATATTTCAATTTCATTGTTGAACGATGATTTACTATTTTTACTTCATGATAGGTGGTTTATGATATTTTTAATTTTATAATTCTACAGGGTCTACCACAGTGGCACAACCGACAACATCAGTGACAACAAACGGTAGGTTTTTGACTCATACTAAAATAAATATTTTAAGATTAATTAACAATATTAGCTGAAATTGAAATGCTTAGAGTAGTGATTATGATATAGTTAATTATTTTATTTCTACAGAACCTACCACAGCAGCACTACCGACAACATCAGTGACAACTGAGGGTAGGTTTTTGACTCAAAAAAATTTTTTTTTTTTTTATAAATGATTTTTATTATTTGCTGAAATATTAATGCTTGCACAACTAGTGTTTTACGATAGAGTTTAATTTTATAACTCTCCAGAAATTACCACAGCAGCACAGCCGACAACATTAGTGACAACTGAAGGTAGGTTCTTCTTTCATTATTTGCTTATGTATTTTGAAAGGTTATCAATAGTAACAACTAAGAGCTAAATATTTTATTCTTCAAATTTCATTGTTGAACGATGATTTATCATTTCTGCTTCAAATGTTTTATTTTATTCGTAACTGTTTATGGTTATATGAGTCAATACATAACTTACTTTATACTTATACCGAACCTACAACAACAGCAATAACCGTCGGGAACATTGTATTACACAATTGTGTAATACAATGTTCCCGACAGTTATTTGGACCTGTTCAACCATGAAGCCTTCGTGGTCTAGTGGTTATGACGCTCGCCTTGTCAGCGAGAGGTCGCAGGTTCGAATCCCGTCGGAGGCATTTTATTGCACAATGACTTTTATAGGACTTTATTCGTTGAAAAGCTACAGGGTAGCCTACAATGTTCCATCATGTCCTTATTTAAACACTGTATATGTACCTTTGATGATTTATATTATATATATATATATATACATATATATGTGCTTACATGATAAGTGGTTTATGATATGATAGTTTTAATTTTATAATTCTACAGAATCTACCACAGCAGCACAACCGACAACATCAGTGACAACTGAGGGTAGGTTTTTGACTCATGCCATAATACATATTTTAAGATTAATTAATAATAATGGGTTAAATTTTTATAAATATATATGTATATATATATATATATATAAAGACAAAAAATGAGAGGTTCATCAGTAGCTTTGA
>NW_022719629.1:0-988 GCF_011630105.1 Anneissia japonica
ACACTAGGCCCTAACCTTCTACACTAGGCTTAGAATTGGAATATGAAAAGGTAGGTAGGGCCTAGCCTAGGCAGGATAATAGTTGGTCCAGGGAGTCGTTCCAACTCCTGGTTGGTCTCCCATTCAAAAGGAAGATTCCACCTAGCCTAGGCCTAGCCTCGGGCCTCTATACTAGGCTGTACTACTATACTAGGCTGTACTACTACTAACCAGTATACTAGGCCAAGGTGGGTAGAAATTCTGATTTTTCCTTTCAATTCTTGGCGCATTGATTGGAATAGGAGGTAGGCTAGTTGGCCTAGAGGGGAGGCTAGGTAATATAATAAAAAAAATTCGCAGTAGGTGGCCAAGGCCCATGATGACCTAATAAGGCTAGGCTACTCTGATTGGTCAGCTTGGTTTAGTTGACCCCAACCTTCAGAATATTTCTGCCTTTACTTTATATATACACGAACAGAAACAACTCTGCCTGAAAAAAATGCTTGTTCAGTGCAATTTGTAAAAAAAAAGAGCACAAGTTAAATAAACTTTTAATATATTATTTTTTATGCATCATTTTTTATATCCAAGCCCAAAAAAATATCTACCAGCCTTTTATTTAGAGATGAACCTCATTCACTTGTAATATTGTATGCATAGCAACAAGTAGTAACAAGCTCTCAATTACTTCTAATCTCATTTTAACTACAACAGCATAAATACCTGTCTTAAGATAGTCACACACCCTTCATTCATCAGTTCCAGTATATTTTATCTAGGCTATACAGATTGATTGACTACACAAAGTTGATGTTTACTGTATAAGAGTCACGTTTTATCAATGAAAATTTAAAACAATGACGTGTACCTTATTAGTGTAGTACTATATTTATTGCATGTAATTTTAAGCCTGTTTTCCTGTCGATAGATATTGTGAAAACGCTGTTTTGAAACGTTAATTTTGAAATCGTCAAAGTTAAAATAAAATACAAATTTCCCTGATTCGTGT
>NW_022719630.1:0-776 GCF_011630105.1 Anneissia japonica
TGTGTTTATTTATTTTATTATTGTTATTTGTTATTTATTATTATTTGTTGTTATAATTATTTATTATTTGGGAATGGGTAACAGAAAAAAATACTAAAAAAAAAGAAAAAAAGATGACCTCATACTGACCTAGCTCCAAAAAGTGGAACATGTGCCTTTTTGAGAAACGCTACAAAAACATGCGTAACAAACTAAAACCCAATAAAAAAAGTAAATTGGTATAATAATCGTCAATAGGGAGAAAGTAATGTTTAGGTATACTTAGTAAAATTTCGATAATCTGAATAGTTATGTCTGAGCACTAAAATGTACTGTCATATTGAGTACCTGAAGATTGCACGTAGTTAAGTTAAGTAGAAGTGTGGTTTAAATAGAATAGATAGTAAAGTAAAAAGAATTAAAATTTAATATAATATTATATAATTATATACACGTATATAAATCATGATATAATAGGTAAAATCTAAACCATTTTTTAACATATAAAATAATAAGAAAAGAATTCCATATATGCCTATATGGACTTAAGAAACACTTTATTGGAGAAGAATTTGGACCTACCAGTATATATAAATATGCCTAGTATATATAATGTAATTTTAATTATATCCAAATGCCCAGTCAAAAAGCAGGAGCTCGCTAACAGGTAAAAAGATCAACCATAATGAAGATTTAATCACTTTTAAATGTCCTGCTTAAAATAGGCTTAGTCTGAAGTCCACATAGTGTCAATAAAATTCAGACATTTATTCCCCAAATGGATTTACCAATGACTT
>NW_022719631.1:0-1192 GCF_011630105.1 Anneissia japonica
GACCAATCAGAAGAACATTAGGAAGAAGGGCGGGGCTTAGCCAAATGGCAGTCATGGTGTATTACTCTATTGAAGCAGACTCTTTCGTGATCTCTTAAAAGTTGTTGTATACATGCCTGAAGTCTAGATGATAATGATGATTGATGCCACTAGGCCTGCTGTCTGCGTTCATGTGATCGGTGTATGTTTGCGATCACCACTGTCTGCATTCATTTGATTAAGTACGATTACACGAAGTAGAAATGCATACGTTGACATTATAAATATAAGTATATTATTCGATTATATCTCATGTGCACTTCCTCAGCGATAACACCTATAATACGTGGTTCAGAGATTATTGTAGGATTCAAGCCTTGCGCATACGTAAAATCAGCAGCAATTATGCCGATTTGGGAGACCACTGTTTAGACTAGTGGTGTACAACGCCTGTGCGCTCCTGTGTGGCAGTCCCCTGGGCACCCGACTTCTAGGGGCCCCAAGTGAAATACTACAATAAAAATGAACTAATTCAGTAACACCAAGACCGGCCTTACGCATTTGTCTCAGGAAATAAATTCTAGAGTCAGAGGTGTATGCAAGAGGGGTCGGGAAGGTCGTACGACCTCCCCCCCCCCCATTTTCAAAGGTCCACATTTTTCTCTAGGGCCGTAATGAGTAATAAATCTATAGTTCAATTTTTCTTCCCAGTCATAATTTAACGCACGTTGGCACTATAAGATTATAAAGATGGACGATAATGATAGGCCTGCGCCTACATTGTCGGAAATTCCGGGGGATTTTCCACCTTAAATCCACCAGGGCATTACTCGCTCTGTGTGTCTTGGAAGAAAAACTTGGATTGTGACCCATGATGTCTGCACGGTCTGATTTTACTTAGAACTTGAAATGGGCTCAACAACTTACCTGCAAAAAAAGGACCCTTTATTTTATTTTTCCGGGATTTTGCTGTAGTCCTACACGCGCTCATTTTACTCGTGTGGACATCAGCCGGGTCAACCCCCCTCCCCCCTCGTCTGCAAATCTTTGCGTCTCGTGTTGGGAACTTTGGTCAGATTAATTCATATTCATCTGCAGAAGTATATTGTCTAGTAGATTGTTATTATAGACTGAATGACATTTTAGTATTTTTTTTCTATTTTAACACAAATTAACAAACGAATAGACACGATCAGCGTCTTCAGACGGAAGA
>NW_022719632.1:0-840 GCF_011630105.1 Anneissia japonica
AATAATAATAATAATAATAATAATAATAATAATAATAATAATAGGCCTAATAGGCCTAATAATAATAATAATAATAATAATAATAATAATAATAATAATAGTGATGATAACAATATTTATTTGGACTTTCACTCCCAAACGATTACAAGACACATCAAATTTAAAAACTACAAGTAAAATCTAACCTCTATTTATTCAAAATAGCTTAAATTCATCTCTTTCTTCATTTCCCTCCTTCCCTGAACGATTCACATTTTACCCATCTTCACACTAAATGAAACTGTACTTATTTTCTAGAACAATTATATAGTTGTAATTAAATTTCAATTATGTATTAATTTATTTTAAAATATTTTATTTTAAAAAATTTGTAAATCCAGTGGTCAGTTGGTATCTGGCATTGATGCCAAATAAGCCTCCAGAACCATACATAAACAGTGCGACGCGGCGTTAATAATCGTCTTCATAATTATTGTATTATTAATCTGTTGAGGCATTACGGTACTGCATCGTGTCTTGTTTTGTACATTTCTACTTCTATAAAATTTCTATAAAGTTAGAATTTCATGCAAGCATGATTGGAAACAATAGGCTGGGTGAGATTGGAATAAACAGCCTAAACAAGTAAACAGGAAGGCTAAAACTAAATATATATATAGTTTAGTTTTGGCCTTCCTGTTTAGTTTATAAATATATATATATATAGTTTAGTTTTATAAATATATATATAGTTTAGTTTTGGCCTTCCTGTTTACTTGTTTAGGCTGTTTATTCTAACCTCACCCAGCCTATTGTTTCCAATCATGCTTGCATGAAATTCTCACTTTATACCATCTAGCT
>NW_022719633.1:0-518 GCF_011630105.1 Anneissia japonica
TGCTCACCGTCGAGAATCGGCGAAGGAGAACGAACGTACGTTGGAACTGGGCAACCAGAAGCTGGACGAGGTGCAGGACAAACTTGCGGAAAAGGAACGAAAACTCACTGAAGCCAGAGTCGTCATACAGAAATTAAAAGACGAAATACACGAGGCGAAGATGTCCGCGTTAAAAGAATCGTCCGACGTTCGCAGCATCGCGGAGGAAGAGGTCGAACGTCTCAAGAACGAACTCGCTAGATGTGTATAAGAGACAGGCGTCGCACAGGTACGATTGCGTGATGTACTTACGGCCGAAGTGTCGAGGCTGTCTCTTATACACATGGACTCGAGTTGCAGCAAAAGCTGCAGGAAGCCGTCCGCAAACTGAAAGACCGAGAGAGATCGCACGCCGACTTGGAAGAGGAGTTGGAAGAGAAAGACGACAAAATCAGCGTGCTGAAGAAAGAGTCAACGCTCGCCAAGACCGCGATGTCCATGTACGAAAAGCGGGTGGACGTCTTGGAAGAAAACCTGAA
>NW_022719634.1:0-868 GCF_011630105.1 Anneissia japonica
ATATTAATATTCTAGCATTGAATACTGCTACGACTTTAAATATAGCAAAACCTTTGCAAATGAAATAAATATTACCTTTTGAATATAGAAGAAATCCAAGCCAATAATTTTGTTTATAAAGTTGACAAATGCAGGTAAGATACTGATAAAGAATATAGTAAAAACTGGATTATTTAGTACATAATAAAATGTTGTGATAGAATGATGTAGACATTCCTTATTCGTCACGTATTGACTTTTTTTTTAGTGATTAATATTGTCACTTTACAATACCGTTATTTCTATTGACAAAACGCGTTTTTTTTATCAGCCGCACACACTGAAGTGGTACGTTCCACTTAACTATACTGAATATTACTCGGCTCCTTTCACTGTACATACTAATCGTAATTTGAATAATGAATTCTCACATGTGTTGCTTTTGTAGTGTCTTATCTATTTGTACGATACGGTATTTTAATGGATATGAATAGGAAACTTAAAAATTCCTATAATGGTAAGACACTTAAAAGAATAGTTCTACGATATATTTCTTCCAGATCTGTGCACGTGTCTGGACTGTACGGTACCGTAAATCATCAAAAACTTTACAATTATAAAATTTAACATCGAGTACTACCATACAAAAAAAAAAATCATAATTTTAAAACACGTGTTTAGCATATTCTAAATATTTGTATTTGAGTTCCAAATTGTAACATATTTAGCAGCTATATTTGAATTTAAAATGGCTGTCGTAAAAAAGAAACCAGATTGTGATTATGCATTAAAGTCTTGTAGATTATCGCAAAGTATATGCCTTTTCATGAAAACACAATTAAGTCATATAAATTTGGCAGCCATATTGGATTTCAAAGTGGCTGCCATA
>NW_022719635.1:0-1560 GCF_011630105.1 Anneissia japonica
TATTGATGGTGTTGGGAGCACCCGATGACGTTAAGCTGTGCAGAGAGAAGTTACCGATGACGTAGAATTTTGGAGAGCCTATCGTTGATTTTACAGTCCATGGAAATTACTTTACCCGCAACTTTTGCATAAAGTTCAATGAAAGTCCTACCCAAACTCGTCAATTTCCCTTTGAATATCCATTTTTATATACGACAGAATTAAAATAAATTTCATGGAAGTTGTTTCGTAGAATCTCGTATAAATCGCTTTCCGTCTTACAACGCAAGTTTGTAACGTTTTTAATGAATTTCAGCAGCTTTGTCTTTAGGTTGGGTGATGGTCTCGATAGTAGATAATATTCATCCTCAACGTTCTCAACCGTTTTACAGGCTCGCCAACACAGTTGTTCACTTATGACGACACCGTTTATAAGGCGCTTTGTATCGTCCCAATCTGTTCTTACGACGTCATCCTTGCATTCTATGGTATTGTCCTTCATGATATTGAGAATCCTTTCTCGCATATCCTCGACAGCTTCCAATACGTAATCTCGAGTCTCGGCTGCAACGCCTTGTAGCTTTTTAAACTTACGATCCAACAAATCTTCAAACTTAAAAAATTTGCTTTAACTCACTTTCGAGTCCCACTTGACTTCGGGATGAATCTCTCTATATACTAACCATAGTTGGTATTCGGTTAGGTTCAACTCCAACAGCTTTCGGATTGGTAGATACGACAAAATTCTATATTTTACCTCTTCCATATTTTTTGTGTGCGTGTGAGCTCTTCGGAAAGACTGTGTTAATCGTCGTGTGCGTGTCGGTTTATATTGTGCGTGTTGGCCGCACCCGATGACGTTAAGCTATGTAGAGAGAATGGATGACGTCATGGACACTCAATATAGAGCGGCAGACGGGTTTTTTTGGAATATCGGAATACGTTCGGACGAAAGAAGTTGTAGCCATGTTCCGATGTTCGATAAAACGTGTCTGCCACCCTCTCTATATATATTTTTTTGTTTTTTACCTAAAGTTTTCCGTTGGTATGTGCGAGTGTTCTCCACCCCCATCATCAAATCATCATCAACACCGTCGTATCGAAACAAAGGAAACGAAAGAAAAAAATCGACATATCATAATTCTTTTTTATATATATTATTTTTTAATTGTCAACAAAACGACCTAAGTTAATTTTCTTTAAAAATCCTTTTATCGGCAATCATCTGATTTCCAAATTCCAATAACATTGTCCCAAACTTTCGTGTCTGCTCTCGCATTTCCAATCGCATCTGTTGCAAATCCGTCCAAAGCTGTCGTTTATGCTCCTCCAAATCAGATCGAATCCGTTCCAAATCCGTCGAAACATCTTGTTTCTGTTTCACCGTATCGTATTTCATCTGTTCCAAGTCTCTCGAAATATCCGCCGTTTCAGATCTCATCTGTTCTAGATCCGTCGAAATCGCCTCCGTTTCCGATCTAGTCTGTTCCAATTCCGTCGACATGTTTCGTTGTCGTTTCACGACTTCCGATTTCAGTTCTTTAAAACTAGCGGCCATACATTCGATCTTTCGCTTACGCC
>NW_022719635.1:1648-1872 GCF_011630105.1 Anneissia japonica
GTACCACCTCCTCCTCCAGCTGCTGCTCCTGCTGTTGCTGCGGATGGATTTCGGCGGGTGTCGGTAAAGGCGGTAAACTTTTCCTTTCGAAGTCTCCCGTGTTGACAGGATGGACCGTCGGAGTCGTCGTCGTCGGTTGTTCCCGCGAATGAGTTTCAAAGGGAGACTGCACGTTCGTCGACGCCTGTAGTTGTCGGAGAATTTTGTTTAGGAATTGTCCAACT
>NW_022719636.1:0-1360 GCF_011630105.1 Anneissia japonica
ATATACTTTACAAAAAAACAAAAACAAAGTAAGCCAAAAAGTAGATTGAAACATAGGAAATCAAAATGTGAAGAATTAAGTAGGGCTTTTACAATAACACAAAGTGTACAATCAAAGTAAGTATATATATATATATATATATATATATAATTTTGAGAACATTAGCTGTAACAACCTTAAAGTTAAATACACCAGGTCGGGGTTATAATTGTAAAAGAAAAAACACAAGAATTTTAAAAATTGCATTGTTTTTAGGTATATTAATGCAAAATGCTCTTTATTCTTCATATAAGCCTACGGTACTCATTTTAACAGATAAATGGACATCTCCAAGATCTTTATTAAGAACTAGAACCTTGCTTGGCAAATGCATCTAAAGCTGATTTTGCTAGGTGCTAATTATGGTGAGTAATCGTACCATCTAATGCATCAATGCATTAATACTGAATTGGGTCAATGTGCTGGATGTACTAACAAACATGTTGTTTCAAGGTCATTAAAAATATCCTGTCATTAACAAAATGACAAATAAATTGGATGCTTAGGTTTTTGTGCCGTGAAATGGTCTTAAATTGATCCAAAGGACTCATCTGTTAAGCTCTGGCCACACTATCAAATTTTCTTTGACAAAAAACTATTTTATGCCTATAATAGTCATGATGTGCCTATATATGGTCATGATGTGATGTCATCATGACCATATTTAGGCATGTCACATGTTTTTGTCAAATAAAATTTGATAAGTCTGAACAGGGCTTAAAAGAACCAATGTCACCTATTTTTGTTAAATTCAAATCATTTAATATTGGCAAATTTGCATTAGCTTGCCATAGATCACACTTCTGTTGGGGTCCAGGGGGGCGGATTTATCAAACTAGAAATCAGCTTAAATTCGTCCCAAGTCCATTTTTTTGCTTAAGTCAGATTTATCAATATTGCATGGCTTAAAGACTGCCTAAAATTAAGAAGTCGATTGTATACATGCGCCATCTAAGACGATTTTTAAGCTAAGATTTTGCTACGATGGTTTGATTAAATAAGCTTGATAGGCCTATTTGCTTAGGGACATTTTTGACTCCAGCATTTACTAAGCTGAGATTGATAAATCACGGGCCAGGGGCTTAGCCCTTTCCTGCTTAATTAACAAAAAAAGTGTGAAATAATGTCGTGTTGGGGTCTATGTTGACTTGCAAGAGAGGTTAGAACTCGAATTATACTCAGTAGTTATGCAGTTCCTTGTAATGTTTTATTGTATATCACAATCAATCAAATATACAAAATGTGCTGAACTCTATAATGTAAACATAAAACGTTTACTCTCTATCTTTCTATCTCGGTCTCTTTCTCTGTCTCCTCTACA
>NW_022719637.1:0-1148 GCF_011630105.1 Anneissia japonica
GATATGAGTTTACACCCAATACACACCTGCCCTTGGTGACAAATGTAATTGACACATGAAGTGTGGTTTGTAATGAAGGAATGTGTCTCTAACAGGAACTTCAAGCATTGTGCCTAATGTTTAAATTTATTTTTACGCCTATGTTTGAGCCCTCTATAGTCCATGGTATATACTGTAATAACTACAATTAATTTGAATATCCTCTTAACTAGAAGTGGCTTCTGGACTTGTTTGGAGTGAATTAAATATAAAATAATATAGGCCTATGACATGTCATCACAAATATATTATTATGTATAATGTGTCATAAAACAAGACATAATACAACAATTTCCAATGATTTTTCTGTTTTCTATTCCTGTGTATATCAAAATATAATTAATTTTTTTTCCAGTTACATCTGCTCACTTGTTCTGCGCATAGAGACTCTCCTATTTTGCGCAATATAAATGAATAACCTTTAACCTTTAATTTTTTCTGCAAATTTTATATTTTTATAAAGTATTTAAGGTTTTTGAGTGGGTGTTTGCCATATTCAAAAAGCATTGTTGTAACTTAAATGTTTCCTAAATTCCTAAAAAGGTAAAGTTTTACTCTGATTCGGTTATTACATTCTAAATTTGGTAAAATCCCTAAGCAATGCAAACAAATGTCAGCTTCGGAGTTAAAATTTAAAATTTAGCCTTATATGGCTCCTTTGAAATCTCATAATTTATTCATATACAGTATTAAATCTAATTGAGAGCACAGAAAGTAATGCCAAGTCATGTACTGTATAGAAATTGGCTTGACTTTGGGCCAAGTGTCAATGGAAGCCGGGGAGGGGATTTCCCCTTTTCCTCACAACAATTATAGGAATCTATTCCTTGATGCCTGGAGGGTATAGTTATTTGCTGTGATAGGTTAAATTTACTGATTGAAGAAGATTCTCATAATTCAGACCGTTAATAGAAAACATACAGTACTAAAAAAAAATCATAAAACAATAGAGATTACAATAAATTCAACCACAGTTATAGAAATGTTTTATACAACATAATATGTAAGAACTAAACATTAGTGTATGATAATCTTGGATTTATCAATAACATTCAAGTTTAAGTTTATTTAAAATCACATTCGCAGCTTCCGAAGCTGATTTGTACATA
>NW_022719638.1:0-586 GCF_011630105.1 Anneissia japonica
TAAACTGCTCTTTTCTTTTCTTCTAAGCATTTCTTTAATTACAGTGCGCTTTACCTTATTTGGCATGTCTGGACTTTGTTGGTTTTTCTTTTTCTATGTTTTTTGTTTGTCGCTCTGTATTTTACCTCTTATTTATGGCTCTTCTTACACAGGCCTATCATTAGGAAGTTGCCTTCTTCTTTCTCCTTCACCTTAATGATTATTTGTTACCTAAATTGTACATCTCCATTTTAATTTTGTAGTATTATATTGATTTTTTTAAAGAAGGGAATAAATGTTTCTTTTGAATAGAATATGATAGCAATCATATAATAGCCAGTCTTAATTGAGAGATTTGAATTAACTCCAATTCTTGTGTAATTTTAATATTTATACTCTATCAGTCTTATTTGCTTACAATCAATTAAATTAATCATAGATTGATTAAATTTTTTAAATAGTCTCTAGCGAGAGCACCTAAATGATTAGCCTACACATCAGTGCCAGTCATTTAGGCAGCCCTGTACAAGACTGGATATTCAAAAAATGTAGAAAAATGGGCAGTAGTTTACTGTTTCTCACCTTGCCGCTGCAGATTCTGTGCTAA
>NW_022719639.1:0-688 GCF_011630105.1 Anneissia japonica
TGATATATTATACCATGGCCAAATGAATATCCCTTTGGATAATAAAGTATTTTTTAATTGAATTTAAATGAATTGGCAAAATGTGAAGTAGTTTGAAACAAAGTGCAGTTTGAGTACTGGACATTGAGGATGAAATTGGCATGATTAGTATTTAATTTGCAGGATTCCACTGAGAAGTAATCTAACTCATATTTGTTGTAAGAAAATTGCTGGTAGGGAGGTAGGTCTAGGTGGGCAAAAACATCATAAGGCCAAGGTTACTGCATAATAATATATAACCATCTATGTTGAAATATTGGAGAAAAAACCTTAAATTAAATTAGGCCAAATAAAAAAAATACTTGTTTGGCATCACCTCTTTAAAATTCTCTTTAAAATTAAATACTTATGTTGGGAGGTGATTTTTATTAAAAAGTAATATATAGTTTCAATAATCCTTGTTAGATCAGATGCTACCTTAGCAGTGCCATGCCTAGGCACAACCTACATAACCACTCAGTAGCGGATCCAGAAATTTGAAATATAGGGGGCCCAGGGAGGGACCAATCCACATGTTGTGGGTCTGTACACATCAGCCCCACCACGGTTTTGGCTGAGACAAGAAAATTTATTATTATTGCACTTCTAGATGATTGGAAATGGCACTCTCAGCACTTTCAAAATATATTTAAATATATTTTATTATTAT
>NW_022719640.1:0-964 GCF_011630105.1 Anneissia japonica
TGGATGGCAGCATCTTAATAATATTATAAATTAATAACAGTATCATTACTAATTATTATTATTATAGTAATACCACATTGCAGAATGATTACATTATTACAACATTATAAAATTAGGGTACTGTATTATTAATTAAATTATTTATTATAACATTCTTTATTATTATTACTGTGTTAGTTAGCATATATCTAATTGTGGAGAAATGCTGGCACAATTTTATGTTAAACAAGACAAGAATATGGAATCACAGATGGAGGCACAATTGCTCAACTCTGGCAGTAAAATAACATTGGAGTAAAAATTGCTCATCTATCAACACAGATTTTCTATAATTGAGGGTCAATTTAACTCCAAGTGGATGAGTTATTTTAACTCCTCTTTTTTTACTCTAAATATAGAGTTACTTTAACCCAACCAACCAAATAACTGGAGTAAAATTGACTCCAAAATTATAACCTTATATAAGGGTGGAGTGAAAATAACTCTGTATAGGAGTAACTTTAAATTTTACTCCCCCCATTGAGTTAATTTAATACCATTTAAGGAGTTAAAATAACCCCACATAATTTACTCTCCCTTAGGGAGTTGTTCTTACTCCCCATGGTGAGTTGAAATAACTCCTTGAAAATAACAGTGAGATGAATCGTCTGCGCCTTCAGTCAGCCATTGAACAGGCCACATTTACTCGCTATCATCGGCTTGGTATCCGAATTCTTCAAACATTACATCGAATTTAGCCGAGTCACCGTCATCATGATGGTTTCTTTGATGAGGATCGGAGTCGTTGTTTGGCTCTTCTCCCAGAAGTAGCCGCCAGCTACGACTTAGGTTTTCTTTTTTTTTTTTTTAAAAATGAGAACAATAAAACGTTTGAAGTCAAAAGTGTGATTGTGTTATTCTTTCAAATGTGATCTTTTCTAACATATTAATAAGCATCTTAAATTCCTGTTCAATTTTTAATTTC
>NW_022719641.1:0-1341 GCF_011630105.1 Anneissia japonica
TATGAATGATGTTATGTACTTGAAGTGTTCTTCAGGGGCGCGGGTCCAGTAGGGAGAGGGAACGTTCACTTATTTTGTGAATATAGTATTGACATGGGGAGAGGGAGACTGATGGGGGATAAATTAACTGGGGACGCCGATGATACGATGTTTGACCATTGTCGGCGCCAGTGGCGGATCAGTGAGCAGGGTTGCATTTTTACAAAAAAGAAATACAATTGCCTATCATATTTGATGTTTAGAACCATGGGTGAGATTACTGAAAAACAAAAATTGAAATATTCAGAATTTAACAATTTATCTCGTCCTGTCGCTGGTCTCAACGGAGGGAACTGGCCTAGGTTCTATACCTAGGACCTGAGTTTGAAGCTTACGAACACATGTTGATACATCTTAAAAGAAAGTAAAAATGAGCAGGGGGTGGGGGAGATGCGACGGGTGCGTACACACCACCGTCTCCCAAATTACCAAAGGTCCAAATTTTCAAGGGGTGAAAATTTGAAACTCACTCTCGCACACTTTAGAAATCCATCCATAACCTTCTTGAAATCAGAGCAGTTTCCAAACTAGGACCGCCTCTAATTCTTCGTACCAGCAACGACTTTTGACCGTATTTATACGCTTTTTAAGGCATTTGAGTGTTTTTTCCGCCAACTAAAAATAAATAATAATTGTTTTAATATCGAGGTTTGCTAAAAAAGCAATAGTGGGATGTGGCCTATATAGCCTATGCTATGTACTGCGTCAGGGGCGCAGGTCCAGTGGGGAGAGGGAACGTTCCCCTGATTTGCCACTAATTTGTAAAAATTCCAATGCATAAATATGTTATGTGCTACTCACTTATCTTTTCTGACACTGTTGTTCCCCCACCCACTATCCCGTTTGGAAAAAAAATATGTATCCCTATAGCTTCCGTAATTGTAAAATTGGTCTGGCTATAGATTTCAGATCTTCTTTCACCAATGTGTGAAACTGTGGCCATGCTTTATTTTTGTTTGTTGTTTTTCTTTTTTTCTTTTTCCGTCGCTATCATCAACCAGTAGTGGTTGCCATTGTTGTCGTCGTCGTTCCACTCGGTTGCTTCAGACGTACGTATTAGGACCCCGAATAACCGATTTCCCGTCAAAAAACGTAACTGGGCTCCGGACCGGATTCGGGCTTGACGTGAACTTAACTTAAGGAAGGGAGAAAATTTGGTATCTCCTGCATCTGTGAAAAGTCCCTCCCTGGCCGCGTCTTCAAATTTCTGTAACCGCAAAACCGTTTAATACATGCATCTTCAGAAATCGTTTAAATAAGACCTCAAATTATTAAAAATGCCTGAGCTTCGCCCCCTCGATC
>NW_022719642.1:0-646 GCF_011630105.1 Anneissia japonica
CGATCTACTTGAGACGACATATTTTGCGGTATGTTTCCCGATCTCGAATCGCAGTCCACTTATATACTAAAACAGTACGCAGACGTCATCGAACTTTCGTGACGTCAAGGGTACCAGAACTCATTCAGCCAATAGCGCGTGAGATGTTATCGATGACGAAGCCTCGAACGCCCTCACTCGCAACGTCATCGCTCAGAAAACACATGACGTCACTTCGGTGAAGTCGAGGGTACGCCAGCGGTCCTTGAACGGATGACGTAGCGTTTTCAACTTCTTTATCACGGCGAACCTGCGAAGGGTGGCACACCGTACAAAGAATTCGCCATGGAGAAGGACACGAATACGAAGATTAGCGTATCCAAGAAATGACGCAGCCGCCAAAATGAAGACGATCAGGTTAGATACTTCTTGGTTCGTCTCAGGTCACGAAGGGAACCGAGAGGTAACCCTTCGCGACAGGTTGAGCGAGACCGGTTGGGATGGGTGGAGGGTGATCGAACGGGACGTGACCGACGAAGCAGAAGACAACGACGACGACGACGATATCCTCCCCACGTTGACGAACGGCGACTCGGATATCAGCTTTCGGAATTCGTCGCGACCGAGCAAGCTCGCCGAGCTCTGCGATCGGTAGTCCGCCCGAAAC
>NW_022719643.1:0-1329 GCF_011630105.1 Anneissia japonica
CTAGTTAGTAATATAAAAATAAGGTATATAAGGTAGGCCTATATACAAAATCAAAAGATAGGCCTAAATAAAAATCTTATTGCAATTATTTAAAAAAAAATTAAATATTAAAAAAAATATAAATTATAAATTTATTTAATTTCCAGGAACAACAACAAAGAAACATTGGAAGACAAAACGGAAAGCTCCAGCTGACAAGTTAAACACTATATCACAGTAAATCCATATAATAAATCAAATCAAATCAACATTTATTTCACTCATACATAATACATAATGTAAGTGGCGAGACCTCAAAAAGCAGACGCCCAATGCAAATGAGATCCGCAAAAAAAGAAGGAAAAACTTAATGTATTAATGTAAATATCTTTCGGCAATGAATCAGGCAATAATAGCGTGTGAATAAATAACAATAAAACATATTTATTAGTAAAAAAATAGGCCTATTATATAAGAAAACGTATAGAGGTTTATTGACTATTTTATATTATTTAATACACAGGTTTTCAGTGCAGTCATCATACATTATTACTGCATAACCATTAAATACATAGACAGAAAATATCTTGAGAATAATGCTGTGTGCAAACTTACAAACAGTGTGGATTAAATGAGCAGATCCCAATGAAGATTAAGGCAGGTATATTGTAAGAATATAATACTAAATAGATTAAATTCTATAAAGTGAAAAATATTATTCAAGTATATAATAAAACCTTACCTCTTGTTTTCGTGTGGCCGTTTTTCTTTTGTATCCAAATTCATTCTAAAAATATATTATATATATATTATTAAGAAAATATAATATTATTAAAAGTTACACCTACAACAATACAAATAGGCCTATGTACAATGCGATTTTGTGTTTATATATAATGTTATATGTCAAACCTGTTTAATTTTTCTGTAGCCGACCCGTCCAGCAAATGTTAGGATGACACCAATAAACGTGCCAACGAAGAAAATTCCAATTATCAGACCAGTGAGACTGGTTGCAACCGAAGTATTAACTTGTTCTAATGGTGGACTTCCCGTTGCTGGTTGGCCTCTCATTGTTGGTGGGCGTAATGTTGTTTTTGGGCGTAATGTTGTTTTTGGGCTTTCCTCTGTTGATTACGAAATTATATACAATTTTCAAACAACATCATGTAAAACATATTGCTTTATGTATTGTCACGTCAAAACAATGGTAAAATTTGTTTTTATAGTTAATTGCTAATAGTAATAAGTGCAAACATAAACCGATTAGGTCGTTCGTAATTTATTTTTTGTTTTCATCGTATCACATTACTGATCTTATTATCTTAGTGCACAATCATTACGTAGATT
>NW_022719644.1:0-779 GCF_011630105.1 Anneissia japonica
CGCGACGACGTCCGAGAGTGCGCATTCGAAACTCCGTCCGTGCAAACCTTCAAGACAACGCTGGATGGATCGTGTTCGTTGAAAAACCTGCACCACCGGCTCAGACGGACGCACGGCGACAACTTTCTCAAGACGATCATGGCTCCGTCGACGGATTCGGACGGAAAGATACAGCTGTTGTCTCTTATACACATCTACGTTCGTCCGTCTACGTCATCGTGAACAAGTTGTCGACGCCGACGTCCGGTGAGTGTGCGGGGAGACTCTGGACTTTTTTGAAAACTCTTTTCAACGTCGCCTGTTCGATCGCGTTCTTCACAGTAATCTTATCGCACTTGTTCTTCCGTGACGACGACGACGACAACAACCAAGCGCCTAACTCATAAAAGCCGATCGATTACCAAAAATACATTTTATTTTGAAACTGCCGGTTAGACGAAAGACGAAAAATGCTCAAAGCCGAAAAGCCAACTTATCACACCGGCCGTCTGGAAGCGGCCGTTGCCGAACGCGACATGGATATCGCACGCATGAGAGCCCATCTCGAGTCGATATCGGAAAGCAATCGAATCATCAGACAGGAGCTCGCTATGACGAGAGCCGAGACGGAGCGACTGGCTACCACGTTGCCCGGATTGGATGAGCAAATAGAGGAGTTGATATGGGAAGGTTCGTTATCGATGTCCGGGAGAGGTTGAACAGTTATTATCGTTTTTTTTTTTTTATAAATAAAGATTTTAAAAACAATAAAAAATGTTAATCGTCTCTTTTAATTACTA
>NW_022719645.1:0-693 GCF_011630105.1 Anneissia japonica
TGCCTCCAGAATGGAACGGTTGATATTTATGTATTGGTTGTAATTCCTTAAAGCATACATTGCATACAGGACAACTTTTGAGCCTGCTTTTCTTGGCTGCTACGAAGATCTGGAACTAATAAAAAATCTCTTTCAGTGACAAGGATGCATTCTCGCCGATAGCAATAGTATTCAAGAAGGTATCCAGCCAGTTTGTCGAAATCCAGTTCGCCGAATCCAGTTGTTTACTGAAATCATGAAATCCCAGTTTTCCAAAACCCAGTTTTCCGAAACCCAGTCCAAATCTCTGTGTTACAAAAGTACAGCATACTGTGCATTTGAAAGGAAGGAGCTTCATTTGTGTACAAATTAAAAGGAAAAATATTGGAAGACAAAAAAGCTGTAGAAAAACACACTTGAAAGCAGGGCTATCAGTTAAAATTAGAATAAGATGAAATGAAATTCTTCGTATCCTTCTAAAATTCTCCCTCTGCAAACCCTATCAGGATTGTTGTGCCAGGTCCCTGACCACTGAGGCTCAAGTCGGCCCCTTGAGTCAGACCCCCTGTCGACAAATTTCGGGAGCCCCAATTGATATGTGTGTATATTGTAGATTATTATTAGTTTGTTTATTTCCTTTTAAATTCATTTTTTTTTAATATGAATTTATGTATTTATCATAGGTATGCTAATAAAACGTTTTAACTGCGAGGC
>NW_022719646.1:0-805 GCF_011630105.1 Anneissia japonica
TATACAGAGCGCATCGTACATTGTATTATAACGTGAAAGGCTATTGAAACGGTTCTATTGTATTATATACCTGTTTACCGTTACAATTGTGTCTCTTAACATAATGTTGAAATATAGTAGTCCGTTTGTTTTTTTTTTCAAAAGAATGGCTGATATGATAGAGTCGTACATAACGCAAAGGTGTTGATTCGTGATGCCTTACACGTGTCGTCCAATGCGTTGCAATATCAATACGTCGTATTCTTTTAGATGGTACGGTACCGCAGGAAATGAAGGTGTTCTTATTAGCATTTCTTTATTTCATTTAGTTTAGCTCTTCTATGACCATTTTGGCTTGACTAAGCATGAAAAACATATGTATCTTGATGGTGTATCAAGCCTCTTGTTATTGATATTAACCAACCTAATCTTGAATATCAGCAATAATTGTATTTGATACTACGTTTTATTATTTGTTTTATTTCTTTTATTTTTTAATATTATAAGTATAAGCAATTTTGTACAAATAACGTAGCCTAGATTATTTGTTATCCTCTGTTTGTGTAATTTGCTACTGATAGGTCTTGTAAAATAAGTCATGAAAAGAATGAATTTTAAAGAATACAGTAACCAGCCTTGGTCCGATATTGATCAAATGTGAATTGTGACATAGGGCAGCTGATGACGTTACTTTCTGATAATCGATAGTATATCAGTTGGACCAGTTCAGACTTGTCAAAATGGAGGGTCACGTGACCCACGATCTCTCAGCGCAATTGAAAAAATGGTAATACATTTTTCTTCCTTGTGATTGGTCATTCTCATT
>NW_022719647.1:0-707 GCF_011630105.1 Anneissia japonica
CATCATCATCCTCCACATCCATCATCATCAATCATCATCATCCTCCACATCCATCATCATCAATCATCATCCTCCTCCACATCCATCATTATCATTCATCATCATCATCCACATCCATCATCATCAATCATCCACATCCATCATCATCCATCATCATCAATCATCATCGACATCATCATCCACATCATCAGCCACATCATCATCATCCACATCATCATCATCCACATCATCATCATCCACATCATCATCATCCACATCATTATCATCCACACCATCATCATCCACATCATCATCATCATCCTCATCATCATCATCATCCACATCATCATCATCATCCACACCATCATCATCCACATCATCATCATCATTCACATCATCATCATCAGCCACATCATCATCATCATCATCATCAGCCACATCATCCACATCATCATCATCATCAAACATTCCTATACTGTTTGTTTATTTAGAACAACATTATTATTTATTACTTTTTAATAATGATATACTGAAGATGGTGGTGAAAATATTATCATCATCATCATCATCATCAATGTCATCATCATCATCCTCATAATCATCCACATCATCATCATCATCCACATCATCATCATCATCATCCACATCATCATCATCATCAGCCACATCATCCACATCATCATCATCATCCACATCATCATCATCATCATCATCATCATCAACATCAT
>NW_022719648.1:0-625 GCF_011630105.1 Anneissia japonica
TTTCAAATATACTGTACAGTACAGTATATTTCCGACGAAATATACTAGGCCTATAATATAGCAATGGTATGTTCCAGTTGGTAAAGGATCCCTTTTATTAACTGTTCTCCATTCATAGCTTCGTCATGTCAGGCACCACCACCAAGCAGGTTCCTCTGGTCTTCGTGGTCATGTCTGCCTGGAAGATGGTTGATTATTGGTTTAGCAGTATATTAATCAACATGTTAAAATGCAACTATGTAAATCGTATCAATAATATTAACATAAACATCGATAGATACTCTATAAAAATCATAAAATCCATTGGTTTGATTATCAGCATAATAACATAAATACTGTAATGTTAAATCATTACAAGTATTAGTATTACTAACTTGCAAAAAAAACATTATAACACAAACGTAATAAAATCCACTGTTTTCCCACAAGAAATCATGGATAGAGTAGCAATAGATTACAATAGGGAGATTACTGTTAACCACACACACGTAGCATACGCACAGCTCTGTGCCTATTTGGCGTTCCATACAAATATATTACGGCCGAACAAGTGTACGGCCGAACCGGACGTCATTCTTTTATTGGAATGCATAATACTTATGGGTCATTCCGTGCCAACTCAACA
>NW_022719649.1:0-555 GCF_011630105.1 Anneissia japonica
CAGTTGCGAAGCCCTTTGGAAAGTAACACGCTCTGAAGGTTTTTAGGGCTGTTTTGAGATGATAAAGTGAAATATCATAAATAACATTAGTAAGCCTAACAGTAATTATAAAAAAAAAAACTCAACAGTGGTGGATCCAGCAATAGAGAGGTGACCCAGGGAGAGACTTAATACAGATTGAGGAACCACCGACCTCAGCCCCACAATGGTTGGGGCTGAGGTAAGAAAATTTATGATTAGGGCACCTCTAGATTGCCGGAAATTACACTCTCAGACTTAAATTTGGATAGGGGCATATATTTTTCTTTTTTTTTTCTATTAAAAAAATAGGGGGGGGGGGGAAGGGGCCTTGAATACACCACGGGATACACCACTGCTCAAAACATTGTTTATCCAAAATAGTAATAATCACAAAAAATGGGCATTTAAAACCAGATCACATCCTAAAAACAAATTTATGCATTCTCGCCTCATCAGCAGTCCTGAGTCAGGTGTCGACTCAATGGAGTTTAATGTCATACCCAGGAAGGCCGCAATCTGTTTTGAAAGGTGGAG
>NW_022719650.1:0-1132 GCF_011630105.1 Anneissia japonica
ATTATGGCTCATGTACATTTTAAAGGTTTCTAAGACAAGGTTACCAGGGTTTTTTGGTCCATGCATCCCAGGCACTGTCCTAGCCATCAGGCGGAACAAACGGAAAGCCTCTGTTCATGACTGACACTGCGCATATGTCTACCCCTCCTGTTTTATTCTCTTGAAATCTTTAGGAGGGTTGGCTTTATTCACTAGAATTATAACTGGAAATAAATCTTCGGACTTTCGTGGGTCATTCTTTAGTATGTCACCACATACCGAAGAAAAACAATTCAGATAGACTTACGCAGTATTATGATTGATAGATAGCTTAAGTTAAATTGAATCTGGAATTACTGTAAGTAAATGTTACTGGGCATATACGACGATATTCTCTGCTCACTCTCAACTCCATGGAAAAGGTGTAGAACTGCCACAAGGCCAGCTTGATTTACACAAGCACTTTTGAAACGCAAACGCATGTATCAACTGACACAAACGCATGTGGATTGACGCAACGCAAGCGTTTCTTGTTCTACGAATGGATGATCATAACACTTAGTGGTGCGCATTTGAAACACCCCTCGAGCATAAGCAAAATAATGGAGTCGTCCATAAATGCCCTTCTTGTATTATTCTGTGTTCAGAGACTGGACGGAGGGTCCGAGGGCCCGACTACGTCAGATCAAAATATCCAGCTAGTGCATGCGTTTGCATTTTCGTTAGTACGGGTCTATAGTGGTTGACCGTTTTGATTGACGTATGTATAGCTTTTCGTTAAAGCCGGTACTCTAATGGTAACTAAGCTTGAATAATTTTTACACAATTATTCTAAATAAACCGGATTAATAATGTTTACAATCGCACACACAGGCAATCACATCTGACAGACTATGTGAGTTGCTGTGTCATTATTTGACATTGTATGAAATATATGGAATAATGGAACATCAATTCATCATATTTTGAGAACCCTAAGGTTCAAATTGAGACACGAAATAGCTCATTTAAATAGATCAGTTATTAATTTCCCATAATACACATATTAAAAAAAAACACACAATCGTTTACTTAAGTCCCTTCACGCCAAAACATCTTAAATTGATTACGATTCAAGTTAATGGTCTATGTAAAAAAAAAAAAAACATTTTCA
>NW_022719651.1:0-1026 GCF_011630105.1 Anneissia japonica
ATCTATTTATCTACTTATCTACTTACTTACATACTTTTATTTATTATTTATTTATTTATTTTTTATTAATTTATTTATTGTATTATTTAATTATTACTTACTTATTTATATATTTATTTTTTATCTATTTACATATTTATCTATTTATTTATTTATCTATTTTAATATGTAATTATTTATTTATTTATTTACTTGCTTACCTACTTATTTACTTGCTTACTTAATTACTGACTGACTTAATTACTGAATGACTTACTTTTTTACTTATTTATTTATTTATTTATTATCGATTTATTTATTATTTATTAAGTTATATATTTACTTATTTATATATTTACTTATTCACTAAGTTATTTAAATATATATTTATTTTATTTATTTATCTATTTATATATTTATTTATTTATCTATTTATATATTTATTTATTTATTATTTATTTATTTACTTATTTATTTACTTATTTACTTACCTACTTACGTATTTTTCTATTTATCTATTTACTTATTTATCTATTTATCCATTTATCTATATATTTGCTTATATACTTATCTATATGATTATTATTAACTTACTTATTAATATATTTATTTATTTTCTCTATTTATTTATTTATTTACATATTTATTTATTGATCTATTTTATATATTCATTTACTTATTTACTTACTTATTTACTTACCTACTTACTTACTTACTTACTTACTTACTTACTTACTTACCTACTTACTTACTTACCTACTTACTTACATACATTTATCTATTTATTTAATTATCTATTTATTTTTTATTTATTTATTTACTATTGATTTATTTATTATTTATTAATTTATATATTTACTTATTACTTAATAAATTTACTTATTTTTTTAAATTTATCTATTACTTATTTATTTATTTACTTATTTACTGACATACTTACTAATTTATCTAATTATCTACTTATCTATTTACTTATTTATTCATTCGTTATTTATTTTTCTATCCATTTATCTATTTATTCATTTTTTATCTATTTACCTATTTATC
>NW_022719652.1:0-655 GCF_011630105.1 Anneissia japonica
AATTTCAATTTTTATTTTCAAATTTTTCTAGGGGCGTGTTTCTGCCTACGCAGAATATGTTACATACACAAACTCACGAGCTTTCCCAGAGTACTTCATCACAGTTGAAACAAATTCAGATACATGCAAAAGCAACCGGTCTACTGTTAAGGAAACCAGACCAAAGAAACCTCCAGAGACACTGACTATGCCTAAGCCCACGTCTACATCATCTAGAAAAACCACCAACGAAAGTGAAACCTAAACCTAAACCAAAACCAAAGACTGCATTAGCAGCTACTGCTGCAGTAAGTAGCCCAACCGATACTAAACGTATGTCTCCTTGCCTAAACCAAACCATAACCACTGAAGGACAGGTTAGATCTACAACCATGGACCTATTATTTATAAGAAGGACATACAACGTAGTATTGCCCTTTGATCTATCATCTTTTCCAACAAGATAAGAGAGGGGTATATTTATCTGAATAAACTATGAAAAGATAAGCTCGGTACCGTTATTTCTTACGTTATCGCCTTTCTGGGCATGCGCATTAGGCTTTCGTTCTGCTACCTGGTTCTCTGCGATCGATCGAGAGAGACATACACACACATTAAAGCCCCATTCCCGGCAAAATTTCAGTTTTTACGAAAAATCTAATTTTTGTATAATGTT
>NW_022719653.1:0-599 GCF_011630105.1 Anneissia japonica
TAATAGTAGGAGAAGGAGGCCCAGGCGGCCTGCCTGGCCGTAGGCCTATATCTTAATCTGTTCCTCGAGTTTTTAAAATAGGTCTGGAATATTTCTATTAAACGTTCAGTTTGTTGTGTTTATGAGGGTTCACTGATTCAATGAATTCCTTAATTGTTCATACTTAATATTGAATTTGAAGTAACTTTCTTCGGGTTCTGATTATGCTTGTTTTACGAAAGTAATTTTCAATTACAATTCAATTTTTATCGTGGTGACAAAAAAATGAGGAATTTTTTTACGAAAGTAATTTTCAATTACAATTCAATTTTTATCGTGGTGACAAAAAAAATGAGGAATTTTTTTTGTGAAGCTCCCTCTCTGGGCACCCTCTATTTTGAATTTCTGGAACCACCACTGCAAGGACCACCCCATCTGTGCGAAGGTAATGACAAAATGTGGATAAGCACCTGTATATAGAGAACTTAAATGAATATTAAAGTCATACTCCGGAGGAAAAATTTTTTTGATATGTTGTAGATCTGATCTGACAGAAAAAAAGTTGTTTGACGAAGAACTGGGGAACGGTGAATTAGATACAGATTTTTTAATATTTAAAA
>NW_022719654.1:0-876 GCF_011630105.1 Anneissia japonica
AAGTTATTACATTTTTAATACGATTTTGCATGAATAATAAATAATAAATTTAAATGTGTTAGGCATATGTTATTATACAGTATTTACTATGGTTTTATAATTTATATACAGTATTTTTATTTTTGTACTATTTGTTAAACTTATATATAATAAATAATTTAATTAAATAATTTAACAAAATAGTACAAATAACGAATAAGTTAATTGAAATATGCCGCAAACCAAACGTAAATAAACACATTTTTAATACGATTTTGCAATTATACAACTTCATATATTTTTATAAAAATGTAGTACATAAATATATTAAAATTCTAATTTTCAATTACACAATTATACATCACGAACGGCAATACGAGCAAATCAACGACTGACAAGACTGTGGGATGAATATTTAATGATTATGCAAAGGTACACTTACCTGCAGTATAATCGTGATTATACAAGTCTTCTTGAGGTGAGAATCAATTCGCGTTTCCCCAGCTGCTTGGCGGCTCACCAGTTTTCAAAACTAAAATTACCCAACTCCTGCCTTCTGTGACCTTCGACCTCCTTTCAAAGTACTATATATCCGGGTTGGGCTGAAATATCATTGGATCCACCCTATGATACTTTCCAGGGTGGGGCATATTATTAATAATTATTACGACTCGAGCTACAAAAATCAGCTGTAATATACAATATGCGCATGCAACCTAGCACTCAGAAAATATCACTAAAAAGGCAACTTTTCTAAACAGTAACAAACCATAACTCAATATACTAATTAAATATTTATTTATTCTCTACATAAAAAAAGTAGTTAAAAGACAACCAAAACATCAAAAATTTCAATTTGGCTAACTGCCAAAAACCAACATACAACTTCGATCATAT
>NW_022719655.1:0-749 GCF_011630105.1 Anneissia japonica
GATGGTGAAGGTGACAGAAGCCAATCTCGTCCGGTCGCTCAGAACAAACCGCGCGAAGCGGTATCTTCTGTCCAATCCGGCGTCCGCGTGCCGTAGGCCGGACAAAATCCGGAGGCAAACTTACGACAGCAAGACCTACGAAGGACGAATCCTCCTACCGTGGACTCAAAACCCAGACTTGAAAGTCAACGACGCCAACGCCGGAAAAATGAGAAGAAGAAGTAGGGTATTTGTCTTGTCCCGATCGCAGACACCAGTCGTCTTATCTGTAAAATAAAAAAAAAGTAAGGTTATCAAGCCTTGCTCCAGCTCTCAAGTCGGTCGGCGTACTGCATCGAGGAACAAGGTTATGGCCTGCGGTATCCGACCCTGGACACCCAGCTTCCACCGCACGTTTCTCAACGCTGACTGTGCCAGGGACCGTACCTATTGGATGTGGGTAGACGCGTAGTCTTTTGCACTGACCAGTCGGTAAATCGGGTAACCCCTGACACACGCGGATCCTGTGCGGCTTCAACGAAGGCCACCAGTCCGTCCGTACTGAAGTAAGGACAAATGGTCGGCGCTCAGCCTACGCTTCCTCTCCTTCTCCGTCAAGAATTCGTCTTAGTCGTACCTGCGAAGATATAAGAAAGATAACATAAATCTTGTTCCGTGCGACACCTGAACATTGAAGACAAAACCTTTTTTTTTTCTTAACTACAATCTTCCAAGATATATTTTTCGCGGTGTCGATTCGTTATCGCGTC
>NW_022719656.1:0-1224 GCF_011630105.1 Anneissia japonica
GGCGGGTGGACGCTTACCTCTTCGAAGAAGCAACCGGAAAAAAAAGAACAGTGAATGAGACGAAAGTGAATGAGACGAAATAAAAGAATTTAAAAAAAAAATTAAATTTGTGTCAGTTTTCTCTTATTTTATTTTAGTCAAAAATACATCACAAACACTACAACCTTGTCGGCTGACAAGTTCCTTCCAAACCGCACCGTCTTCGATCCGCACGACGGTGTAGGGGAACTCGGTCGTGTACACGACGGTGTACGCGACGACGATCACCAAGAAGGGTGTACGCAACGAAGGTCTTAGAGTCGTGAGCGCGTCT
Source organism: Anneissia japonica (assembly GCF_011630105.1). NCBI lineage: Eukaryota > Metazoa > Echinodermata > Crinoidea > Comatulida > Comatulidae > Anneissia > Anneissia japonica. The sequence goes on from NW_022719656.1 coordinate 314, forward strand.
CGAACACTCGATGTTCTTTGGAGTTCGCGGACACGTCCGCGTACTCCACGTCCGACGGAGATCGCGGACGCGTCCGCGTACTCTGCGTTCTTTGGATATTCGCGAACGTGACAGTGTACTCGACGTCCGTCGGAGATTCGCGAACGTGACAGTGTACTCGACGTCCTTCGGAGATCCGCGGACGCGTCCGTATACTCGACGTCAGTCTGAGATTTGCGGACGCGTCCGTGTACTCGACGTTCGTCGGAGATTCGCGGACTCGTCCGTGTACTCGACGACCGTCGGCTGTTCGCGGAGTCGTAGGTGTACTCGACGTACGTCGTCGGGACGCGGACACAATTTCTTTCCAATTTCCAAAATTTTTTTTCGAAGTCTAATTAGATACGTGTACTCGACATCAGTCGAGGTTCGCGAACACTCGACGTCCGTCGTCGAGTCGCACACTCGTCGGTGTACTCGACGTCCGTGGGCGGGTCGCCGAGACGTTGGTGTACTCGACGTCCTTCGTCGAGACGCGGACACATTTTTTCCGATTTTCAAGCTTTCTGAATTTTTTCTAAATCCAGCTTTTGAAAATTTGTCTAAGTCCAGAAATGTCGAAAATTTGTCTAAGTCCAGAAATGTCGAAAATTTTTCTAAGTCTAGCTTTCAGAAATTTTTTCGAAGTCCAGCTTTCAGAAATTTGTATAAGTCCAGAGAGGCCGAACCTGTGAACCGGACGGAGGACACGGTCACGAGTGTACTCCTTGTCCGTCTACTCGACGTTCGTCCGTCTATTCCACGTCCGTCTACTCGACATCCGTCCGTGTACTCCACGTCCGCCTACTAGACGTTCGCGTACTCGAGGTCGGTCGGCGAGTCGCGGACGCGAATGTACTCGACATCCGTCCGCTGTACTCGAGGTCTGTCGG
>NW_022719657.1:0-673 GCF_011630105.1 Anneissia japonica
ATATTGGGATTCCTTCCAGTGGATACTTCGTTTATTTTGTCACTCAGATCGGATTTTCTCTACTGTTCCGTTTTAATTTTAAATAGTTTTGCATTATGTGGCCGTTTGCTGTTTCATGGGTTTTCCCATTTGCCTTTTAACATTTATTTATATTTCATTAAAGAATCTCTTTTGAGATCCAGCAGGCCGCCATTGATGCACGGTAGAGATTGCATCTTTAGATCTCCGATCTTGTTCACAAATTCACGGACTAGTGCTGTCTCGTAAGANNNAATTTCGTAGGACGCGTTAAGAGTGACAAAATATTCTCTGTATCTACTGGAACCGAGCCACATAGCTTGTATTCCACTATTTGCATTCACACCTGGGCTGTGTATATATATTGCCTTGGTTTGGCTCTGTAATTTAGTGGTCGTGGGACTAGTTTGGGCCCTACCTAGGCTAGTCGAACGTTTCGTTTGGGTCTATACCCCAGCTGCACTGATGAGGCCTGAAAGGCCGAAACGGATCCGCCTGCAGATATTGGGATTCCTTCCAGTGGATACTTCGTTTATTTTGTCACTCTGATCGGATTTTCTCTACTGTTCCGTTTTAATTTTAAATAGTTTTGCATTATGTGGCCGTTTGCTGTTTCATGGGTTTTCCCATTTGCCTTTTTAAAATTTATTTATAT
>NW_022719658.1:0-1390 GCF_011630105.1 Anneissia japonica
ATGTAAATTAATCAATTAATCAATTAAACATTTGTATTGCGTCATTTCCAAAAAATGATCAAAGGCGCTGAAGCAAGCTAGCTCAAGCCCAATGAATAGATCTTAAAGGTAGTATTATTGCTAACCTGGTATAAAACCTACATGTAATTGTTTTAGCTTATTACATAAGTATTAAAGTATGTTAAAGTGGTTTAGTGCTTCAAATTATATAATATTTTAGTATATTATTATAAATATATAATTAACCTCCATTCAAAATTAGATTAAATAATTTGAATGAATTTAGTAATGGCAATGATATTAATATGTTCAGCTGGCACACATTGTTTAGAAAGGAAATTATTAAGTGCTTGAATACCTTTTTCATGAGGGATGTTATTATAGAGCAAAGTAACGTCCATAGTTACTAGGATAGATCGGTTAGGGATATTAGTTATTATCAAGGATTCTAAGAAAGTATGTATTGTCTTGGATGTAGCTAGAGATATTGGGGAGTAAGGGGTTGATAATGGAATCAATAAGGCAGACAGATTTCCATTACTAAATTCATTCTTACGTATAACCATTTCACTTTTAACAACAGTCACTATCTTGAAATTAAGGGGACCGCTATGGGCAGGAAAATTGCACCCAGCTATGCTAATGTTGTTTATGCACGAGATTGAGACGGCTATTATTTCATCCTTTCACCTTAAACCCCTTCACTACGCTCGCTATATTGATGATATTTTCTTCATTTGGCCCCACGATGAAGATACCCTCAATGCATTAAATCACAAGCTAACAACTTCCATTCTAACATTGAATTTACTTTTGAAACTTCGCCTTCCAAAATTCCCTTTTTAGACGTTCTTGTAGGCATCTCTACTAACAACATAATCACATCCTCTTTATACACTAAACCTACTGATAACCATGGATTTCGGAACTTTCACAGTTTCCACCATTTAAGCCTTAACAAATCTATTGTCTATAGTCAGTGTCTACGAATTAAACGAATTTGCTCATCTTCGGATGATTATGACAAACAAATTGGCATACTTACTAACCATTTTCTGAATAATGATTATCCCCTTAAACTAATACTATCAGCTATTTCTAAAGCCTCAACCCGTCCCCGACAATCCCTTCTAGATTATAAGCCCAAAGATATTTCTAATAAGCGCATTCCTCTTGTCTTCGACTACCATCCCAATATAAGTTCTCTTACCCGCCAACTTAAAACTGACTATAACATTCTCAATAAAGATAAATCTATTTGCCAACTTTTTGAAGACCCTCCCCTACTAGCCAAAAGACAACCCCCTATTATTTATTGAAGCAAACGTGGAATCTTCATTTTTTAATATATATATATATATATATATATATATATATATAAATTAATCTC
>NW_022719659.1:0-1099 GCF_011630105.1 Anneissia japonica
TCTCGGCCAATCCAAAGAGGGTGACACGATGACGTCATCACGCTGGCGGTCTCGATCCACTGTTGGGGAGCTGCGGTCACGATGACGTTGGCGAATACGAATGCGTGCGCCCACAAACCCCATGACGAAATGGGTACTTTGGCTCAATTGTAGTATAAAAGATAATCGTATATTCCGACTTGTGATAGTTGAAAACAAATACAAAAAAAAATTAAATAAGAAGAAGTATGAAGTACCAGATGCACGATCAAATCTCGACTACGGTTTCCAACCGGAACTATTACGCAAACCTGTTCAAGAGCAAAATTGCCCAGAGGAAAGAGATAAGCGAGGAGGACTTACGTGAAAAGATCACCAGGCTGTTCGAATTCATCGTGATAGATCGGAATTGGAAATGGGCTGGGCAAAGCAAATACGACAGCCCCAAAGGTTTGGCGAACGTCATAGAGGACGGTCTGAGGCAGGCGCACACCACCTTCGACATGGCGAGATGCGTTCGGTTGTTGCTGGAAGGGAGAGAGGAGTTTCCCGAATACGAATTCGTTTTTGGAAAAGCGGAAGATGAGTTGAACGCTCTGTTGAACATCGCCTTTGGAATGCGCCACATACCCATTTGGTCTCCGACGATCCAATCGATGACTGAGAATCGCATGGTCTGGTTCAACGAACCGCTGATGGACTTGATCGACTGCGCGCTCGCCGGATACGTCGTGGTAGCCCCGCTGAAATGCTTGCATCCTTACAACACACACCCGAAACGCATCGTTGAGGACCTGGCCAAGCTAAAAAATTTGCTGTTCAAAGCATTGTGTTTGGAAGACGTCAGACGCAGTTACAAAATGTGTCTCCAGTTGAAAGAAGCCTGTCAGACGCAACCGAAATTTGCGTATTATTTCATGGACTGTAAAGAAACTTTGAAAAACATCGTATGGGGTGTGCCGTTGTAGGGGAAATACATCGTTTTGTCGTTATAATCTTTAAAGAAAATATTTGTATTCGTTAAAGAAATATTTCTTCTTTGGAATCGAAAATTTAAAAAAAATAAGTCTTACATCGAAATTGTCGTACACATTGTCGTTTTTTTTAATTTGCTTTAATC
>NW_022719660.1:0-709 GCF_011630105.1 Anneissia japonica
AGTTCACCTCTTATACGGATACTGTTTGGGTGAAATCTACAAGGATGGAGGACAACGATCAACGTTTGAGAGAGTGGGTGAACGCAGCGGCAAAGGAGCTACAAACGACTCCTACTAGTGACCTAGAAGGTGATGATAGGCCTACATCAAGGCAGTCAACGAACTCTGAGCATGAAATTGATGGAGCATCAAGGCCAATCAGTTCGGGTGCAAGGCCAAAGGAAATAAAACTGAAAAAGGAACTATCATTAAGCCCAGTGAGTGTAAGATCCAGGAGAAACAGTGCAACATCGGTAACCAGTAAAACATCGAGGCGCTCAAGTATTGCTACAGTGAAGTTACAAGAAGCCAGAGTGAGGACACAGATGGCAAAGCTCAAAGTGCAGCAACTGGCCAGGTCCCATGAAATGACTTTACAGAAGGTAAAATTAGAGCAGCAAATGGCTGCTGTAGAGGCCAAAAATGAAGTAGAACAGGCTGAAGCCGAATATCAATTGTGGGGGGAGGAAATTGAAAATGAGATAGATGATGTATGTGTTAACAGCGATGATGAAATTGCTTTTCCACCTCAAATAACAGGTGAAGATATGTCTAATAGACCTATGTATCAAAATGTTAGTAACACAAATGATGTTAACGTAATGCCTGTGGAATTGCCTCAGGAAGAAATTGTAAATGATACTAAAAATGAATATGTTAATACTGTTGA
>NW_022719661.1:0-602 GCF_011630105.1 Anneissia japonica
AAGCTACACATATCTGGCTTCAGGCAGCATTTTGGTGGTGGTTTCAGAGCCTGAATCACTGCCCCTCCGCTACAAAATATAATAAATAGGCTTACGCCCGTATTCTTAAAACAAACTTTAGTCGAACTTCGAACTAGAACTTCATTTAGTGCTAGTTGCATCTTTAACTTCGATTTGTATTCACAAACAATGTAGTCGAAGTTTTAACTACGACTAAATCAAGTCCTAGTTTAAGTTCAACTGAAGACGACTGGCAAGCCACGACTATCAAACTAACCAATGAAAAGGGCTAACTTTAATAGCAGACGAAATTTTAGAGATCCCGTAACGCGGATGAATATTAAGCTGCCGTCTGTGGTTCAAAAACGTATTTCCTCATAATTCATAATAGACCATCATTCCCTTAATTAATTGTCTATAATAATAACTATATTAGTTGTTAACATATTACAGTAGAGAATTTGAACAGACACTAAAACTTTGCTTTCTTTGGAGAACTATTATATTTGAGCCCGAGCGAGGGCGGCGCCATCTTTGTTGTTGTTATGGTAAAGCTAGGTGATTGCAACGCGAGGGGATTACGTGCAAATCAGGAACTATCG
>NW_022719662.1:0-614 GCF_011630105.1 Anneissia japonica
AAACTCTACTTTTCTGTAATACAATTATTTAAAAACGTCGTTTCAAGTTCATTGCAAAATTCAAAATCATCTGGATAGGTTGCATTACATTCCCGTAAAGATGTGTGAACGGACGTATTTCGGCAATAATGATATTTCGATCTGTTAGCTGGCCTTAGACTCGAATAAATTCTTTGTTCTTTTTGCAAATGTTTATTTTCTTTTACAGCGACCAAACATAGCTTAACCATAAACTCGTAACCGTAGAACACAGGCTTAGGGAGGCTAATAAATTCAGTTGCAAAATCAAACATTATTTTTTTTAAATACATCTCACAGACATTGCGGTAAATCAAAATGAGAACAGCATAACATTGTCTGAATGAGAAGCAGAACTTGTAGTGGGGTTGAAAGGCAGTTTTCCAGGGACAGTTTATTATCTGGTGATGGGTGTTGTACACGCCATCAACTTTTTGAATTAATTTGTCCACAATGAAACAAATTGACAAATGAATAGATATATTTAATTGTTTCCTAGATTTTGATAGCCTTGCAGGTTGCATGTTCGTATCACGACAGATATTTTTTCTTCATGTAACATTAAATATTAAATTTTCATGTTTGATACAATTATA
>NW_022719663.1:0-972 GCF_011630105.1 Anneissia japonica
TCATTCAGTGCACTGCTGCTGCAAGAGTAATGAGTGTGTGTAGCAACGATCGAAGATTCGTTCGTATGCGGGTGTTGTTGATAAGCTGTGATTAATATTCTGTAGCCTGAGGCCCTAAAGCAAATAAAAAGGATAGCAGTTTTGCTAGATTTGGCGACATCAAGCGAGAATAAACTATTTTAATAGTAGAAGCCAGGCCTAGGCCTTAGCTACTCCAGAAACCTCCTAAGCCTAGTCTAGTAGTACGCCTATAAGTATGCCCTACTACTAGGCGGGTATTCGGGCTAGACCCTAGGCCTAAGCCTAGCCTTAGTAGACCATTCTCTATGGTAGACCATAAGATACGCAAGAATAACAGAAAGGATTTTTAACCCAAACATTGTGATAAGCCCCAATCGAAATACATGAAATGGTCTTAAGTTTTATGACATAAATTTGATCATAACTGTTCGCGCCACGTTTCTCATGATCACGACTTCGACTTCACAAAAAAGCAAAAATCGAGTCGGTCAATTCTATTGGCTAATCATGACGTAATATCATTTACCGTACCTTTAGCATTCGGAAGTTCTGATACCATAACCGTATCTCTAGCCACGGCGTTTTTATTATACAAGAAGTGTGTCCCTTACAGTATAATTATAACATTATAGCATTTTAGGCCATGTTAAAATAATACTTGACAATTACTAACGATTATAATTTAGTATTTTAGTATATATAGGCCTATTTATATTATTAGATTTAATAATTTTTATCAACTTATAGATTCTACGTATAACAAAATTATATTGAATCGCATAACTCTAGGCCTAATTGCAGGCCTCAGACAACACGGGGGCCAGCGGGGAAAACATCATTTATCCTGCGTGTAGCCGCCACAAATTAACGAGGGCGCCCTCTATTCGTACGAGCCGAGTCTAGCTGTGGTACGTGATAAGACAATAGAATTTTATGCCATGTATTTCAATT
>NW_022719664.1:0-1067 GCF_011630105.1 Anneissia japonica
TTTTAAATTATTCCTTTCATTCAACGACAACAATACTTCCTGCTTAAAGCCCTCTGTTATGACATTGTTTGATCTCCTGGCCACCCTCTTCATTTTTTTTCTCCCCCTGCCCGTTCTATGTAAATGACCCTTCGCCACAACCGTTACTCTGCTTTTCTTCTCTTCCGTGGACACACTATTCGGTTCTTGCATTCAACTCTACCTCACTTGAATTCGCTCGCGTCTTCTGTTCATCTCGATCTTTCTATTCTAAGAAAAATGCTATCAGAGAAGTCCTTAAATGTAAAGACCTTTTTGTGAATATTTGGTGGGGTGTATGCGGGTGGTCGCCAGTACCTTAGTGGAGTAACGTCCCTACCCCGGGATGCATAGTTTGATTAGGTTGGCTTATGCGGCTCATTAAGACCTTAGCATAGTGACGTCCCTATCCTATAATGCATAAATAATTATTACTATGCTCTGTTAAGAGTGTTTTCAACTTGTCTCCTTTTGTCATGTCTTTTTTATTGTGCGGATATTGGCCCATTGATGGCATTTGTAACATTAAAGAAATAGATTTGAAATGATAGTAATACGTGAATTAAAAAAATTGGGCTAGTCAGGCCATGGAGTTATAATCATTTTATAACTCCATGGTCAGACACACACTTTAATTAATGTTAATGAACAGATTATTAGGGAAGCAAAACTGGATTTATGCATCTCTTTGTAAACTATGAATGTACAAATATTTTACTTCCTGGTCTCAGTTTGTAATCGCAGATGAGTGGTTCTGGTTTTAACCTACTCAAAATTAAGTGCCATGTTTATGTTTAATATACAGTAGTAAAATTCATCATCATCACATCACCAGGCAAAATAAAGCGTCAACAAATTTCTCATGATCTCTTATTAACGATTTTCAGCAAGCATAGAGATCTAAATAATACTGTACATGTGATGTAAAATTAATCATCATTGATCGTATGTTTCTTTGTTGTTTATGTACTTTGTTGCCATGAGGAAAACTAATTTCATATTAACGTTTCCGATCCTCGTAGCGCTAGTCACGTGATGCAATTTCGACC
>NW_022719665.1:0-1225 GCF_011630105.1 Anneissia japonica
AATATTCAATTGATATTTCTAATTTTATTAAGGTTAACTCTCGGCACCCCAATGATCTTGTTTTTTTCCACCAATCACTCAAGAACTAATGCTTTTAAATAGGCCTATTCTGTTTTCAATAATTTTCAACGCGCATGGGCCAGACTGCCAAGAGACAACGATATTTTGTTCAATTTCAATACATTCCGCCGATCTCTCAAGCTTCATTTTGCATGTTAGTTTCATCTGACTCCTTTTTGATTCCTGCATGTTTCACATAGTTTAAAATTTTAATTTTAATTTCTGAAAAATTATTATTTTTTTTTTTTTATTGATGATATGTGTTATATTTTTATATGTAATGGGGAAACCACTCGATAGTTGATTAAGTTCGCTTTTTGGTTTTCCTCTCTCTTGTTTTCAATTTTTTCTGATTGCGTCTGTTTGTTCTTGTCTTTCGTTTATGTTTTGAGAGAAATAAATGAAAAATAAACCAATAAACAAAACCGGAAAGAAATGCATGAACACACCCTTCTCGATAGTTGAGATGGAACAGTAGTACTCTCGAATTCGAAAAAAAGTTGCAAATAAAGACTGCTAATTGCCGTACCTCCAGATTTCTCAACTGATTCATACCTTTTGTAATACCATTCTACAACTCAAATGTCTAAATCAATATTTACCCCTTGTCTCTTTAACTATATTTATTTATTTATTTAATTGGATATATAGTACATCGGCCATATAAAGTTTTCCATATTTATATTGGTTATTTTTACTTTTCTTGTTATATTTTCGATGTGTGTATATATTTTTGTGTCTGTATGTATTGAAATGGTTACACCCAAACCGAATTTCCGTATATTTGACAACAAAATAATCTTGACTTTTTTAAGAAAAATGAAAAAAAAACAAAACAAAACAACAAAAAAAAACCTGTGAATCAAAAATTTTGTGGAAAATCCTAATGGCGCCCTCATAGTTGTAAAGTTAGCGAAAATATTTGTGCGGGCGCTAACATATTTTCCATTAAATGCAAAGGTGTGCGACATCAATAATTCTTTCAATTTTTTAGTTAATCTATTTCATTTCCTTTGTTTCTTGGTTTATGTATTGAGGGTCCCTAATGATCAGCTCCAGCTGGATGGACCACCAAATGTTGTTGAAGTATAATACAAATTTTTTAAAACATGCACATTTTACAATCAATCTGCAGCATTGTCATTGACATGTTGGTGTGCCATGC
>NW_022719666.1:0-2034 GCF_011630105.1 Anneissia japonica
CCAGAATGCGATTAACGTGTGCAACGATTACTTCGAGAGCATGAAAGAGAGAATAAGAGAAAACATGATGGACGGCAGAGGAAGCAGAAAGCGAACTCTTCCACGCAGCGGAAACGAACGGGATATCGGCGAACCTCCCGAGAAACGACCCGTGCTGACGGAAATGGAAAACAGGATGACCGACGTGGTCTCTAAACTTACCGAGATTCTCGCCAAGCAGCAACAACAACAGCAGCACAACAACAACAACCAGCAGCAACAGCAACCCCTTCGTCGTCGTCTTCCTTAGCTCCACCGACGGACGAACGACAGCCGCAGACGGTGGACGCCTGCTACCGACAACCGGAAAAGAAGGATGAAAGCTTCAACTACTGGAAGTCGTGCGGCGCTCGCTACCAGTAATTGACGCTGAACCAGGCTCTTCTCCCCCTTATCGAATGCTCCAGTTGTCGAAGTTGTCCAGTTCGGAACGACGATCTGCGACGGGTGTAGCTGCGGTGGGTCGGGTCCCGGTTCCTGATCTCTTATCGCGTTCGTCGACGTGACGACCGCGCTGGTTGTTGCAGCCGCCGCCGCCGCAGCAGCAGCAGTCTCTTATACACATCTAGATGTGTATAAGAGACAGTCTTTACCATCTTCAGGTACCTTTCGGTGGCCCTGTACGCGATGCGATCGGAGTCGTTCTCCACGAAGTCTTCCACGCGAAAATTTTCGGCAAAGAATCTGCAAAGTTCCATTTGCGTGACGACATGTTACATCCGAACGTCCGACGGAAATATGACACTGATGTTGTCGCTGAATCGTCTGCCGATCCCCAACGCCTTCGGCAACGACGGCGGTGGAGACTCTCTCGTTTATCGACCTTCCCAGAACTTCTAAATTCCACGAACGGCGGTATCTCGAACGGCATCGCCAAGGACGTCTCTCTGGTGGAAGCTTCCCGCACCTCCGCTTCTATCTATCTTCTTCCGTTCGACCTGACAGCACCGGTCCACGCCGCTCGAACCTCCTTTCGATCGACCGTCTCCCAAGAACAGCACGTCGAGCTGCGGGTTGTACAGACAGACGTGCCGACGTCCGTGCACGCAGGGTCGCCACCGTTCGAACGTGTCCGAGAAGTGCTCGTGCAGCGACGCGTCCAGGAGTATTCCCAACGTCAACAGCATTCGCATCCGATCGGTCGCAAGCATCATGGACGGTACGAGGGAGACGAGAGCAAGGAGGCGATCCTTCTCGCTGCGACGGACGACGCACTTCCTGGCAGCTATTTTCCGCTGAGGAAGCGTGCGCGACGAAAGAACTCTAGGCGCTCGTCTTCGGATGAGAACAGCGGACGCATCTGCCACAGCGGAAAGAGGCACGTCGGCGTTTCGATCACGTCGTTGCGAGTTGCAAGAAGATGGCTATTATCTCCGACTTCCTCCAGTCGAGTTCGCGGACGCCGCTTAGCAGAGATAACAGTCAGCATGTTTTCGCCGTCGTCGTGCAACGTTTCGTTGTCCGAGAAATGATCGTCGACCAGGCGCACTCCGAAGTCGTGTCGGCGATCGCCGCCCTCCTGATCTCGGGAGGGAAGGACGTGCGAAACCATAGTTGGAATTCGTACATATCGCTTCCTTTCGAAACGAAGTCCGTCGTCCCTGTCGCGACGGCGAGCAGACCGTTGGCGTCAGAGGCGACGAGATGCGCCTTCTTAGGATTGTGTGGAGACGTCAGCTTCAAAGCGAACATACCTGTTACCGCTTCGTTTTCGAGCTCACGAAAACGCACGTTTAATAATGTGAGACGACGGCCACCCGACGTCCCTCCCTCCGATGTTGGTCAGACGCGGAATACTGGTCGACGTGTTCGTCGTTCTCTTCGTCGCCAGCGTACCTTGGAACTGGCTGCTGCTGTACAGGGAGAAAGTCGCCGAGAACAGGGCCGAGATTTCGAAGCTTTCGAGAGTCCCGGAACACTGCAAGACCCTGGACGACGTCGGCGGAGCGCGCGCGTTCGTGCAATGGATCGGCAGGAAGATAGCGTTTCAGGAAG
>NW_022719667.1:0-764 GCF_011630105.1 Anneissia japonica
TAACTGTGTGATCAAACTACGGTATTATAGTTTATATTATACTTTTTTTTAAACTACAATGTCGGGGCCCCTCGCGCCTGGGGCCCTGGCGCTCCCCCCCCCCCCACCTCAGCGCCCGAGCGTGACGCCATTGATTGCTGCCACCTATGTTTTACAATAAATACTGAACTGAGAAAATGGCAATCGTCTCCTGTCAGTCCGTCGTGTTGTGACATAAAGAGTCATAAAACATTACACCCACAACGAACGGCGCTTCAGAAAATACAGTACAAGTATACAAATTATTCTCGCAAACTTCATATCCTATATCACGTTGTTTGTGTTAACTTAATTTATTTTTATTTTTTGAAGTGTACAGTTTTTTTGAATATTTTAAAATCCTTAAGTTAAGTTTGTTTTTTTTAATTTTCAATGAAAAATAAATGCGATCTTTAATATTGACCTTGGTACAATATAAACCTGTAATCATATGACTACTTATACAAAATTTTACTATATTATAGGCCTAGACTAGGACCAGGCCTCCTACTATGGTATAGAGGCCTCGTCCAAGACCTTGTTGCAAATCCCAGCCCACATAAGCCTAGCCTATAATGCCTAGCATAGGACTTGTTTTCGCGGTACCCTGACCATTAAAAATTAGCAGACGCACTGGAAGCATTGTTCATGGCATTGGACTGCAGCGAAAAATGATTCCCTCATCATTAATGGAACAGGCCCACGTCACGCTTGGCTGACTAGTTTTGATTTACATTTCGCATGTC
>NW_022719668.1:0-853 GCF_011630105.1 Anneissia japonica
CCCACCCCTCGTCGGGGAGAAAACCCACAATTCGTTGGAGAGAAAAAAATTATATGTATATTGTACGTATTAGTAGACTAGAAAATCGATTAAATGCAAGTAAGCCTTTAAAATCCCTAAATTGTCAAAATATTCGGGGGCTTCGCCGCGTTGCCCACTTTCGAAATATTTTAAGCGATGCTCGACCACGCCTACTTTGCTCTCGTCTGCGAAATCTTCCCCCTCGTCAGAGGCGTCGCCCCTTCCCGTCGGGGACCTCGCCCCCTCCCGTCGGGGACCTCGGCCCCACGTCGGGGAAATCATGGTGCCACCCCTGGTGCGTACAGAGGTAATTAAATTTAAAATAAAAAAACACCCTGTTTACCCGCATCGAGGTAGCAAATGAGAACACTGTAATTTAGTACATGCTAAAATCAGGGAAGAGTGTAAAAACTCTTCCCTGGTAGGCCAATCAAGTATCAAGTATCAAGTAGGTATCAAGTGCACCACACCGTAAACGACCTCAACCACTTTTTGATATTGGATTTTTCTTATGATTTGCCTCCCGTAAACGACCACCTTAAGAGTTTAATATACCTTTTGACAATAAGTACAATTAGATTATCTAACAATTCGGACTGATAATTAGGGCCAGCAATGGTGCACCGTTAGTTGTGTCAAAGTAATATTATAAAAACTCTCCAAGTGAACCCTAAAAAGGAGTTTTTATTCCGGGCTGTCGACCGAGGCTTCGTCAGCCCTTTGGCTCGGACCCCTCCGTCGGACATGTCGGACACCTTGTCGGCAAATTTCTGGCGCCAGCGCTGGGCTTAAAAGCAATATTATTAATGAAAGTAATATATAAAAGATAATA
>NW_022719669.1:0-535 GCF_011630105.1 Anneissia japonica
AAAGTTGAACGTTTGTCAAAATTGTAGGCCATATTTTCTTGAATATTTAGCCATAATACCCGGACATGTTTGTCTCTGTCTGCTCTCTCCTGTTCATGGTGCAGTCCAATCGTATGCCCAATTTCATGTAGCACAGTCAATACCTAAAATTACAAATAGCGAAAGTTGATTCACTACTAACACATAGACTACTCCAGCCAGGCATTAGGTACTCATAACTTCCTAATGCTTACAATGATTCTTTGAGGTTTGCATGCTTTTCTAGGTATATGAATATACAGTAATACTCTAGCAACATTTCCTTATCTGCAGGAGTTACTTGGTAATATTAACTAAGTGTAGGATACCACCTTTATGCATTAAACATACCCTCATATCAAATAGTTTGTTCCATTCGTGGTGTTTTTTACAAAGTAGCTTTTTGCTGCTGTTGCTTTTGCCTATTGTTGCTTTTATCTACTAGTGTATATTCTGATTTTCGATTTTCTGGGTATACCAAATTAAGAAATGGCGGACAAAGAAAGTAATATGTCTG
>NW_022719670.1:0-537 GCF_011630105.1 Anneissia japonica
AACAAACACTATTCCATTGAAAGTTTGGAGGTTTTCGGAAAAGTACTCGAAATATGGCGGAAAGTGAAAAATTTGCACTAAGTGTTCAACTCGGCAAGATAAGCACTTTTGTGCAAAAAGTGACAATGTTAAAAAGTTGAGTCAAAATGTAATTTTTTTTTGTTAGACACGATGAGATAGCCTGAAACAAACACTATTCCATTGAAAGTTTGGAGTTTTTCGGAAAGTCAAAAATTTGCACTAAGTGTTCAACTCGGCGAGATAAGCACTTTTGTGCAAAAAGTGACAATGTTAAAAAGTTGAGTCAAAATGTAATTTTTTTTTGTTAGGCACGGTGAGATAGCCTGAAACAAACACTATTCCATTGAAAGGTTTAAGTTTTTGGGAAAGGTACTCAAAATATGGCGGAAAGTCATAAATTTGCACTAAATGCTCAACTCGGCGAGATAAGCACTTTTGTGCAAAAAGTGAAAATGTTAAAAAGTTGAGTCAAAATGTAATTTTTTTTTATTAGGCAAAGTGAGATAGCCTGAAACA
>NW_022719671.1:0-852 GCF_011630105.1 Anneissia japonica
TCTGTCGTCTGGAACCCCCATCTTCAAATCAACATTACGCATATTGAATCTGTCCAAAGAAACTTCACCCGATTTCTCTTGAATTCTGCTCGCCATCCAACCAATACTGCATATATCAACTATGAAGACCGACTTGCCCGACTTAATCTTACTTCCTTAGAACACAGAAGAATATTCCTTAGTCTCATTTTCATGTATAAAATAATTAATAATAAAATCACAATTGACTCCCATAGTTATATTTCATTTAATACCCGTAAACCGCACCCAACGCTCTGTCTTCCTCATGCCCGATGTAATGCACTTCACAACTCCTTTTCAACCACCTGGAACAATCTCCCTATTTCAATACGTTTGTCTTCTACAATTCAATCTTTTAGAGTATCATTATTAAATACAACACCTTCATGACAGTTCTGCCCAACAATTCATGTTTTAATAACTAACTGAATTCACCTTAATGCTTTTTTTTCTTATCTTCATTCATTATTACTTTTATTATTGTTATTAATATTTTTTTTTAAATTTTTGTTGTTATTCTTATTGTTATTATATTATTATTATTTATTTGTTTATATACATAATTTTTCTTGTTATTAATATTATTATTATTGTTATTGTTATTGTTATAATTGTTGTTGTTATTGTTATTATTATTATTATTATTATTATTATTATTATTATGTTTTTACTTTTATCAATGTTTCTCTGGTAGACATCTTGTACAGGGACATGTTCCCTTTTTGCCTACCAGACTCATTATTATGTTTTGAGTAAAATAAAATTATGAATTATGAATTATGAATATAGGCCTATGATAGTAATAATATATATATATATACAGTAATAATA
>NW_022719672.1:0-1278 GCF_011630105.1 Anneissia japonica
TTCTAACCTTCATGTAGGTAGGCCTAGGCGCTTAAACCTCACTCACCATCACCTTTTCGCGTCAGCAATTCATAAAAATAAATAACTACAGTACGAGTAAAACAACTTTGTTGATTTATTTTTATAATAATAATAATAATAATAATAATAATATATATATATATATATATATATATATATAGACGTAAGTGTGTGTTATTAATAATTTTGTGTACATATAGGCCTATAGGCATATGAGGTTTAGAATACTGTAATGCCATAAAAAGGCCTGGTGTATCGGTATGTATAGTTATTTTCTGCATTGAAAAGTGTATGAGTGCTTGCAACTGTTTTCATTTGATTTTATTATAGTAATTTTCTGAAGAAGATTCGTTGCTAACCTACCGAAACCATACAATATATACAAAGGCATTCGTTTACTTAATATTTCGATTAATTTTATAAAAACAAATTGAAATGAGGATTGTTGAAAAGACAAAACTGACTCTATAAGATGCCAACGATCAGACAAGCACTCCACAATACGAAAATTGATACAATTTGGGTCAAAGTGAACAAAGTTAAATGTAATAATCATAGGCCAGTTGTAGGTATTTCAACAATTCAAATGGTCATCACATTTTTATTAGCACTATTAGGCCACCCAACATTTTCTTGGACTGGTGTCAGCAAAAATTGTACAGACAACAACGCTGACAATCACCCATTTGAGACGGCTACCTGTCAAAAGTTTGGTCCGTGGTATAACTTGAGATGAAAATGGGAGGAAATTGCGGCGGTTACTTTTACATTAGATGTATTTTGGGAACGGAATGCCCTCATAACCACGAAGAGCCGCCAAGAGGACGGCACAAGGCAAACAAAACTATAGATACACGTCCGCATACAGTGCATTGATCGTTTCAGAAGCCCAAACATGTTTTACTATTCGCTGGTGGCGATTCCGCCAGCACTTTTTGTTCCCACATTAAGAATTTTGTTATTTTATTTGGGTGTTAGAAGTCAAGGAGGTTCAGATCAATTAGGGGCAGCCAACAGAAAACGCCATGTGCTATACGTAGAAATATATACTCTGTCGACTTGAGTTTTCCGCAAAGGTAAGCATATTTATAGACATGACAACAATTATGAGGATAAAAATAGAGAAAATATTAATGGGGTAATAATAATACTAATTGGATAATAATAATATTAACAATAATAGTTCAAGGCCTTTATTCTATAGGCTATATATAACATGCCTATCATGGGCTATTAAATAGGCCTATATATATATAT
>NW_022719673.1:0-903 GCF_011630105.1 Anneissia japonica
GTAGCTAGTAACCACTGCCTGACAAGAATCTAATATATGCTATTTATTGTGCAGCATGTTTATAATACACATCAAATTGAGTACAGTACTTCTAAAGATCTACATAGCAGCAGCTCATTTATTTTTTAATTGAATTTTTGATATTTAAGCTGCAATAATTTTCATTGTAATTATTTTTAATTGTGATTTTCTTGAATGTCTTACACTGCAGTTTTATAAACTATTTTTGTACTATATTTTGTATACTAAATTAAGAATTATACTGAGCTAATGATAATTTATTTAACCTACAATTTTTTCTCAATTATTTTCTGTATACATTTGTACCTAGTTAAGTAAATTGATATAATGATATTTAAACTAAAATTTTTAGAATTTTACTGTTGATATTTTTTACTGTTTTTTGTGTATCCGAGGAAACCAAATTTCAATTTTACTACTTGTACTATTGACAATAAAATTACTTTGAACTTTGAACTCAGTCGGCTAATCTGGTTGTAGCCACTGTGCGTATGCTAAACCATGGAGATCTCTAGGTCACCGGTTGCATTTATGGCCCATGTGCATGTTAAAGAACGCAGTACACTCTTCAGAAAAGAGTAGGGGATTGTCTCAAGGTGTATTGCCCATTTCACCACCAGAAGGACCCCACTGGAAACAAGTCTTCGGACTTAGTGGGCTATCCTTGGTGTGATTAACACTGAAATACTCCTATCCTATCCTAGTCCACACAACGACCAAGTTTTATTTTATGTAATACCAAACTTATTACATTTACACTTAAATTAAATAGATCTATCCATAGGGGGAAACTAAGACAATGAAGAGGGTTAAAGTACCTTAAGGCGAAAGTTGTGTCGCTAAGGGGAAACTTAAACGACGTTAAGGCGAAATTATAGACAA
>NW_022719674.1:0-1153 GCF_011630105.1 Anneissia japonica
TCACTGTTTTTATTTAGACACTTTCTTCGTCAATGTAGATAATGCCACTGGAAATACAGTATATAGAAAATATCCAACATTTATCATCAAACATCTGATCAGAATACCCTAATCAGATTTGGTGACGTTATCATGAATAGTGATGTCACCGAAACTGATACTTATCAGATCTATTAGGTAAAATCGGGTGGCATTGGTTGGTTAATTATTATTATTATTAGTTCTATTCAGAGTATGAACCACACTGTGTCGAGAGCCACGTTGGCTGTCGAATTTGTCGCACTTGGAATGAGCACTTGATTTAAGCTCGGTTTCCATAGAAATCGCTACACTGACAACGATGATTGGTCAGTTGAATCAGGGAGCGTTTCCGATTGCGTCAGGGACAGCTACGCAGTGCAAGGATTGCAGTGAAAACGCTGTAGTAGTCTGGGCGGACCGTCGCTGAAGATGAACCTTTTCGGCCGCGGTCTGGTTTCAGGAGTTCATCTGCTATGATCTTAATGAACTACAGAAGGCACATGATTGAAAATGTTGGAATTATTCCTGTATGGGTTCATCCATAAACAATCCAACTATTATTAAAATCCAACTATTAGAAAAAGTATTAATTATTCATTATTATTATTAATAATACTACGGTAACTATTATTATTAATTACTGTTTCATTAATTAGTGTTTTACTGAATAATTAACCATGATGTCTATAATGTTAACTACAAAGTTTACAATTACGTGTCTCATTTCTACCCATAGGCCTATATCTTTTACCAGCAAAAACTATAAAAACACGTTTAAAACATTTTGTAAAAAATAATATAAAACAAAGTAAATTACATATTTTGTCATATTTTTCCGTCATGAGAAAATGTCATAGTGAAACTAGTATTATGGTGCTTATTATTCCTGCATAGCAACACACAATTAGTGCGCGCTTGTTATTCCTGCATAGCAACACACAACTAGTGCGCAATGTGTGCACAGGTTTCTCTACACCCAACCTTCGTTGTCTTTCTGTTCCTCCTCCACGGGTGGCTCGTCATATCGGTGTTCCTTTGGTTTTTCTCCACTGGTGTCTTTTCCAGAATTACCTAAAAACACATATTTTTTGGTAGTTGTTTAGTCAATCGTGTACCGTACCTAATATTGCTA
>NW_022719675.1:0-1722 GCF_011630105.1 Anneissia japonica
TAGTTGCTTAAATAAATGTATTCCTAATTATTCAGTTTACTAAAAGCAATACTTCTTTGAATAACCTCTAAGCAGACAATTTATTGCTAAATTTGCGAGAAAGTAAGCCTCTCCCTTTTCCCATACATGAACTTGTGATTCAAACACACAATTGATCCACATGCTTTAACTACTGTTTATTTACATTGTTTATAACATGTAAAGTTATTTCATTTGATATTTAACCAAAGTGAAGTTTGTGGTTATCTATGAGTTGCATATTTTGGTAGTTGAAGTACTGTATACTATATGTCATTCCTCTACTTTGTTAGTGAAATAACGTTTTTAAAACTTTTATTTCTACTATCAAAAAATGTTATTCAATGGCCATTGTTTTTCGATTATCTCTCAGAAAATTATTTGCATCTGCTGTAATTGTTAAAAAACAAATGCTTTTAAAGAAAAAAAAAATCACATATTGATCTCAGTTCAAAGAAAAAAATAAAAGTTATTTCTAAATTTACAATTTTCACATATAAACCTCTTAATTTCAAAAAAGAGTGGGTTCTTTTTCAACTAAATACATCCTGCCTAATATTGTGTGTTTAAATTAGATCTTTTGCTTTAACTTTGGAAACTGAGATCATTTTAGATACTATTTCTGTATAAACTAAATTTTTTTTAAATATTACTCTAAACCCAATGGGTTTTGATAAATTTACTCTGCACTATGGAATTTCCAATAAAAAAAAGGAAATTTATTAAAAAGACCATAGATTAAAAATAAGTAAGGAATAACATATTTTTAATCTATGTTAAAGCATAACTATTTTTACATAATGAAATTTAGTAAATCAAATTATTATGTGTGGCTTTTATTTATTAAATCAATTAAGAACATAATCTCAAAACAAAATTTAATGACAAGAAAGATCAACGTTTTGGGTCCATCATGGAACCATTCTCAAGATCAAGTAAATTGAAAAAAACTAAAAACAAAAATGCCAAGCAGTGACAGGAAGTAAGTAATTAATTTACTTATAAATAGGGCCTACTGTGTGGAGCCACAATGGAGCTAAGCAATAATTAGCCCTTCTTAGCAGATTATCTAGATAAACAGTTTGGCTTTGACTCATTTGTTTGTTAAGTGTAGGTTTCAGTTCTTTGATCCAAAGCATTTATTTAATTAAGCAATCAAACTTGGATTTGCACTTAGATAAAACATTGAAATAATTAACAGTTTCAGTAGCACTAATATAATGATCTTTTAAATGTTGTCCTATGTTACCTTTACTGTGTATAATTATTTCTTATTTAAAATAGAATTATTTAATCAATCAGTAACTTGTGTTTTTTTAAATGAAATTAATGATTTTCTTTAAAAAGATGCTACCCAAGGCGAGACTTTTTTTATACCTTGTTTGACAAATTTGCTGACTATTGTACATTTTACTGTACTGTTTTTCCATTTTAAAATGTTTTTGCTCGTTAGCAATTTAGATTTATTGTTGATGTTATCCATGACAGTAATACGTACCGCGAAATGCCAGGCCTCTGAAAGTCCCCATAGTTGGTATTCGCAAACGTTATTGGAAATTTTTATTTTAAATTTCGAAAATGGTTTATAACATTCCCTGCAAGTTCGTCGTTCAAAACTGGTGCCGAATCAATGTTTTAGAGCATCCCATCAGAGCCATTAATAATAATAATAATATTAATAATTGGCCCCAAATATAGTAATAG
>NW_022719675.1:1736-2889 GCF_011630105.1 Anneissia japonica
AATACTTAGACCTACTCCCAGAGCTACTCATAGGAGCTAAAAACTAATTTATTTTAGTTCTCAAATATGCATATTCTTTATGTTGATTTATTAATTAAATTTTTGCTACAAGGTATTTTACAAAAATTATTTTTTTTTTTCTTGAATTTTATAATTGAGGGCCATTTTTTATTTCTTGATTCAATTCTTGCTTATACAGTATTTAAATATTTGAAGATTAAAAAAAATATATATCATTTCTATTACCAAATTTTTCATTGGGGCCATTTTTACCTACCTGTCATATGGGGCCAATTTTACCAGGGCCATTTTTTCCGGGGCCATTTTTTCCGGGGCCATTTTTTCCGGGGCCATTTTTTCCGGGGCCATTTTTTCCAGGGCCATTTTTTCCGGGGCAATTCTTACCTACATTTACTAAACATTATCAGATCTACAAGGTGACTGTCCTAAAGGACTGAGCTGGTCAATGTCCTGTATTTATCTTGTAGCCTTAATGAAATATTTTCTTTGGATAAAATATTTTGAGCTGGTCTTGGAAACATAAGGTTAAATATTTAAAGTGAGGTGAACAAATAAAAATAGATAAACATATGAATAAGTAGAGGAGGTAGGGTGAGACCAGGAGTAAATTGAACCTAACAAACTGAGGAATCAAAAATACACTATTTAAAAAAAATAAGAACACACTTTATAAGAACAATGAGGCTGAAATTGCTTGAAAATTAAGAACAAATTGAGGCTGAGGTAAAATGTTAAATGAGGTTTTTTATTTTTAAAAACTAGAAAAACCCAAAAATTATATCTCTATCTTATGTGCAGTAGGTGTGACTATGTTCCTCCATGATAAAGTACAGTAGGTGTACCTACCTGCCATCTGGGGCCAATTTTTGTGGGGCCTTTTTCAGCGGCCATTTTTGCGGGGCCACTTTTACTACATTCTAGTACAATATACATGCCTACTGCTCTACCATAGTAATTTTCTACGTTTGAAAAATGTGTAAAATAAACACAAAATAAGAACATTTTGAGCCCGAAATCAGCCGAAAAATAAGAACACTGAGCCTGGGCAAAATTTTACTGGTTCTTATAAAAAAAAAAAGTGTAGGCATCCAAAAAAGAGTACTATAAATTTTCAATAAATAACCATATGAAT
>NW_022719676.1:0-660 GCF_011630105.1 Anneissia japonica
CTGCTGGAAGCGTATAAATGCATGTCGTTGCCAAGTTGTTGCTAACGAAAAAATGTGAATTATATATATAGGGTAATACGCCCGCGCGCGATCCAAAAGCGGGGAACACATAGGTTTGTCGCGTCAAAGGGATCTGTTGCCGAGTGATCTCCTTCAATAATACCTCCATGTTGAGAGGAAGTGTTTACGTACTGTATGGTAACATACTATATATGCAGATGCGTAATCATCTACAGTATTATTATAACCCATTCATGAAAAGCGGGACACGTCATACACGTCGATCTAGAAAGCGTGGCCATGGATTTTATGATTGTTTTGGTATCCTGGGCTATGTTGGTGGGAGGGTTACTAGCTACTTCGTATATCCATTTAACATAGTTACCAACCCGTCTCGCGGACGGTCCCACATTTCAAAGTGATTTTGGGTGAATGAATCACGCATCTAGCTCATCTGAGCTGAACACATGCGTGATCAAAATTTGTCACGCATTTAGCACAAGTCAAAAATGATAAAGAATTATCACGAATTCAGGGGAAAATGTGTTTAATATTAGAAGAATCTGGTTTTATCAAAAAAATATAAAAACTTGAGTCAATCACCGACTAAAACAACCCAGCAAAAAAACCCCGCTAGAATCCAACCGTTGATTATGTGAC
>NW_022719677.1:0-1692 GCF_011630105.1 Anneissia japonica
CACTGTTGCATTGAACACAGTGTTGTGTCATTGAACACTAATTACCGCTGGAGGCCGTTCCACCAAAGACACTCATTTATACTTGTAATTTTGAAACCCTGTTGCAGCAAATAACATTGCGTTGTGGGGTGTGTGGTCAAATCAACAATTAGTTTTTATCCCCAAGTGCACACTTTAAACGTACTTTCCGTCCAGCCCATTGTTTTCTAAACACCACAGTAGGCGGTCTCCAACTACAGTGGAAATTAAAACTCTACCTTAATTTGCCTTTTGTTCACAATAGAGCTACAATTTTCAAACGAAAATCATAATCCTGACAAAATTTCAAGATTTAACTTGAACATCTTAATTGATGATATCCTGCATAATATATTGCTTAAATCATGGAGGATACCTCCATGCTTAAATTAACTATGCAGAAAAGTTTTTCCATGATAAACCTGTATTCTTTTTGGTGACCTCGACTTGGTCAGTGATTAATTACCACTTGATGTTGCCTGCAGGCACAAGTAGGAATCCCAATCCACCAAATTTGGGGATTATTTGAAGTAGCCCTTTTTCCAGATGTTTGCAATCACATGGAATCACTATTGCCTTTATACAACACGCATCACTAATAATCCGTGTATTGGTGTGTTGTATAAACGGGCCCATAGAGTGACAGACACTGCACCATTCTGGGAAAGGATGGTGGAAGTAACCTGCAACCAATCTATGATTACTTTCTTTACTGTTCTGATGCCAGGACTGTACAATTTGAATATTATGTTGTTAGCTCATGACAGACAGTGTATCTTTAAACATCAAATTGACTTGAACACACTTTTGTCACAACACCTCACATTGTTTTGGATACATAATTTATTAAGCATTAACCATTTATGACCAGCTGAAAGTAACAGTTACCTGTTGTATTGGATTTTTTTTTGTTAAATTACTCAACATTACTGATTTAGTAGACAGAAGTACAGTACCAACATAGTTAATTAATTTATTGATGGTTCCTTATTCAAACTTTTTGATAACCATATCTTTTGGATTTTCGTTTTTATAAAGGAGAATTAATAAAATATATGTTAAAGAAATATAAATTATGAAGTTTGGTATTGATTTACTGATGCAATGCAATTGTTTTCTTTGACATGTAAACCAAATATATCAATTTCTATATGGTTATAGATAACCATTATAGATAATAGTAAATATAAAATAGTATTTTGAATATTACGATAAATATATCTGTAAATAAAACATATATTGAAGAATGTGGTCTTTAGCATCGGGTGTTTTACAAATAATTGATGAAATGAACTCCTGCATAATTAATGGCTGCACGGCATCATGGAATACTCTGTGAAAAGTGCATGATGACTATTTGATGATGGATTATTAATATCCAGTGGTTTTATGACAACCACTGGTAGTTAACCACCTTATTTTCTGTATACAAGAAGAGTGTTCTCAAGGCTTTTCCATCCAGCACAGCAAATGCACTGGAAAATTATTCCGCCTGTCACATTATATTCTTGATGACAAACTGGAGTATATGCTACTTTACTTTAGAATTTCTTAACTATAAAATAAAGCATTCAAACATGCTTCAAAAATACAAAATGTTGATAGTAATTGTGGTTGTTGAGTCAATAAATCAAACAAACAAGAATGCAGCAGAGATTTGGAGTTCTGTTTAAT
>NW_022719678.1:0-1044 GCF_011630105.1 Anneissia japonica
GAAGCTAACAAAAACAAAATATCCAAAACAAGTCTACGTTATATTAGGCCTATATTGAAAAAAAAATGTAAACCTTTCAAAAATTCGGCCAAATATAGTTTGGCCGTGGCTTTTCAAATGCTACGGCAGGCAAGTTTTTTTATGGCCAGATTTTATGGCCAGATTAACACGGGCATAAGATCGTGACCGTGAGTTTTCATGTATTTGTTTTTGGTTCTTAATAATTAAATGTTCAAGTATATTGATTATTACTGTACTTACCCTTGCTTGTGTGCAATGTAAAATGTAACTTTATAGCTTCGAAACATTATGGAATTGTAGATCCTTTGTTGTCATGTATTATTGTATTATATTGTAGATCTTAGATGGTCGGAAGAACGGGAGGAAGATTGGAAGCACAGATCAATTGCTCTTTCCGATTGACCATGCCGGGAATCTTAAACTCGGGAGCTAAACTTATTAAATTATTATTATGAGGTGTTTTTGTACACCCATACCCATGTGTTAGCCAAGTTAGAGCCGTTCGTGTTAGCCATGTTAGAAGTGCTGGGTTCGTGTTAGCCACGTTAGAAGTGCTGGGTTCGTGTTAGCCACGTTAGAAGTGCTGGCTTCGTGTAATAGCCACTTTATAAGAGCTGTGTTCGTGTTAGCCACGTTGAAGAGCTGACGTGTTCGTGTTAGCCACGTTATAAGCGCTGAGTATTATTCTTATTATTCTTATATTTGTTTATTATTATTATTGTTATAACCAGTTATTATTGCATTGCCTTTGAAGTGTTGATTGTAAATTGTTAAAGAGATAGACCTAATTGATAGTCTTGCAAGCAAAATTGTCTTATATGCAATACTGAATAATTGTTTGTTGATGTTATGGTTAACTGTATTGTTGAAATCATTACTTGTAAGCCGTGTTAATAGTAGGCCTAGCATTATTATTCTTGAGCTATACACTGATATATTATATATTATTGGAGATCAATGTGTAGATTAATAATAATGAGATTAGTAGTTTAGTGGTTTATTGTGAATCGTATATATATATAT
>NW_022719679.1:0-1583 GCF_011630105.1 Anneissia japonica
TCATTTAATTCAGCCTTGGCTGCGATTTTGATTTGAATTTGAATAAAAGAAAAAGAAAAAAAAAATGAATTAATTCAGATACAAAACAATAAGCGCCATTTATCGGTACTGTATTCATGTATATTATTATTCTCATCATCACTGATCATAACATTATAATTATCATCATTAGCATTCATTATCTTTATCATTATTACATTTTATTTTATAATAGGCCTATGCAATATTATTATAATTTTACATCAATTATATTATTAATATTTTTATAACAGTGGAGGTTAGAACATAACACATTTTAAAAGAGCAATATTTTTTGATACTTACATATTTTAGAATATAATACCGTACTCGCGCGAATAAGCGCCCGGGTGCTTAAAATATTTTTTTTTGCACTTTCTGAAAGGCGCTTATTCAAACGGGGCGCTTATTTAAACGGGTCGCTTATGAAAACAAAGTGGAAATTGGGGACGCTTATGGAAATAGATGAAAATCGAGGGGTTCTTATGGCAATTTATTAAATTCAAAAGACACTTTTGAATGAAAAATGTTTATATAAAGGCATTACGAATAGGGGTGCGGCAGAAATGATAATAGTCCAGAGAACCTGGCTCATGAAAAGAAAGCTGTGAATATTTACATAACAGGAGAATAACAGATGCAATCAGTGGTGGTTGGTAGTGGTTGCTTGTTGGCCATAGGCCGATTGAGATTAGGAGGATGGCTAGATCATTTCAGATGAGAATGCGCTGAAGGTGCAAATTGTCGGAAAAAGAAAAAGAGCAATAGGACTAGGCCTAGACAAATATGTAAGAAGAGGAAAGTTGGAAACATACTGTCTGTCCATGGATCGGAGCTCTTATCTGTCCAAGAGAAATATCTTCATTTTGATATTGACCTAAGAAGAATGTGATTGCACTCTGCAGCTCGATCATGCCAACAACCAGTCCCAGGATTGATTGGATTTTTGACTTGCAAAAAAGAAAATCTTATGATATTATTGAGGGGCGCTTATTCAAACGGGGCGCTTCAGGAAATGTTCACCTTAGGAGTGGCGTGTTACAACCGCTAATGTAGAAAACAACAGCTAATGTAGTAACAACCGTTAATGTAGCATACGCCACAGCTTATGTAGTAAAACTTCCCGCTAATGTACAAACCCTAACAGCTTATGTAGTAAGACAAAATCAACCCCAGCTAATGTAGAACGCTCAACAGCTAATGTAGTAACGAAAATTGCCTCACAGCTAATGTAACTATCGCCAGCTAATTATGTAGAATAGGCCTATAGTATAAAATCTTATATGAAAAGAACTTACAATCGAGGTTAACAACTTTAAACTACTACGTCCTTAAATTAAAGGGAGAGGGTCACATTTTTATAAAAACCCCAAAAAGAAAGGGGTCCAGGTCCTCCCCGGGAAAATTTTGTTACTTAGATGGCGGAAAATGAGCTTTTTTCGGACTTCCAAGGTCTTTAAGTTCTTCAAAATTCATTCTTGAAAGCGGTCAAGTAAACTTTCTCATTCTTATTACAGTAAACAGGCCTACTTGTGTGTGTATACGTACATAAAAAAACGATTTTT
>NW_022719680.1:0-558 GCF_011630105.1 Anneissia japonica
ATATACAATTCAAATAAGAATGAGTACATTGAATGTACACACTTTATTATTGTGCAAAATGAAGTGGTTAAAAATTAACAGTTTTTATTCACTAATAGTAAATTATTCTTTTACAAAATGTACACCATATATATTTGTATCATTAATAAAGTGTTGCATCCATCAGGTGTACTTATTTATTTATTTTTAATTTTTAAATAACATATTTTATCAGGAATTCATTTTTATAATAAATATTATATAATTAGCCCTATTAACTTGCAACAGAACAACATGGTATATATAACAGCTTAAGACGAAATATTTTCACTGATAAAGAGAAATTTACTCTATTTATTATGACAGTAACACTCAGTATAGTTGCAACCGATAATATAAAAAAGGTAACGAGCTAACATACACACATGCCAAAAATCCAATAGTAATTAACAACCCAATATTACATTATAAAGAAAACAATGCATTTAGTGACATTATTAGCTTGCTCATTTTACAGTAACATACAAATTAATAACTTGAGCATAGAAATTATTGAGTTAAAAAAAATGTGTAACCTCA
>NW_022719681.1:0-2214 GCF_011630105.1 Anneissia japonica
AAAAAAAAAAAAAAAAAAAAGCGATTCCAAATAGAATAAAAATATATTATATATTTACAGGAATTTCCTGTCTCATTCAAAGTCGATGAACTTTATTTCTTGCCCTTCCTACTATGCATATGTAGGCCTAGATAAGTAATAAAATACACATTCAGTACAGCACGGTCGACTTTGGCTTAAAAAACTATGGTATGGCAGCCGACAGAAGACGGGAAATGCAATTTACTACCTCTAAAATCTTACAACTATTACCAATGTATTTTATTTAAAGGCTGGTATACTTATATCATATTGAAATATTCCACTAAAACCTGAGAACTTTCGTCCAAATTGCTACACATTGTCACTTTTCTCGCGACATTGTTTACATTAGTTACCGAGTTTACAAGAACGTTTGTGATTGGCTAATAGCGTCTCATCAATGCTTAACAGGTATGGTAAGTGTGCTGTGATTGGGTACTGCTTTCGTGAACGACATTATTTTTTCGAAGATAAATCCTCATTTTTGGTTACAGTTTCCCCAAATTTACGATTGCTGACAATTATATTATGTTTTAATAAAATAGTATTGACATTTTTGTGCGAATGCCAAGTAGCGCGGATCGGTGGGTCACAGAATTCGTAAACTAAGCCGATTTTGGAGCCTCAACCCACTGTCTAATACACTTTTGGACTTAGTTACTTTTTAGAATCGTCGATCCGAAAGTATGCAGCGCTGATAGATGTTGTTAAAATACAGATATACAGATACATACATACATACAGATATATATATATATATAAATACAGTAGTATTTATTTATATATTTATTTATATATTTATATATATAATTTTATATATACTGTATTTATTTACATATTTTTATATTTATTTGTATATTTATATATATATTTATATATATACTTATTTGTATATTCATTTATATATATATAGGCCTATACATGTATATATTTATTATATATTTATTTATATATTTATTTTTTTATATACTTATTTGTGTATATATATTTATTTTATATATATATATATATATACTGTATCATTATTTTATATACCGTATACTGTAATTATTTATATATATTTATATATTTATTTGTATATTTACTTATATATTTATTCATGTATGCATTTATATATATTTATATATATATTTATGTTTATATTATATAATTATTTAAAATTTTTTTATATATTGTTTGTATATTATTTGTATATATATTTTATATATATATATATTAATAAGTTAATATGTTTTTTTCATATACTTATTTGTATATTTATATATATATATATATATATATATATATTTAAACATATATATATATATTAATATATTTATTTGTATATATTTATTTGTATATATATTTATATATTTATTTATATATACTGTATTATTATATTATATATACTGTAATTATTCATATATTCATTTATATATTTATTTGTATATTTATTTATATATATTTATGTATTTATATATTTATTTGTTTATATATTTATTTATATATTAATAAATATATTAATATATATATAAATATATATATATATAAATATATAAATAAATATATGAACATATTAAATAAATATATAAATATTGACCAATCTAGGTGAAAGGTTAGCCATGTGGTTTCTTTCTTCTGCATCATTTTTTTCATGAACTTCCTTTCAACTTTGTCTAAATATTCAATTATTTTGTCTAGGCTTATGTGGAAATAATAAATTTAAACAAAATGAAAGTTTATTAATTGTTTTTTATATTTTTTTAATGAATTATTTTTAAAATACGCACATTTGCTGTGTTAAAAATGGAACTTAGCAGAAAGAGTATGTTTTGTACTCTCGTGAAAATGATGAAAATAATGGATGACTCCTAATATAATTTGTTGGATTGAATAAACCATTTTGAGATATATGATTTAATTTATTGAATAAACAAACTGTTTGAATAATAGATTATAAAGTGAATTAGTCAATATTAATGTTTGGTTTAAATAATACTAAAGAAGTCTTACTGTACATAGGCCGCTTAGTGTTAAATTATCATTAGGATAAAATGCTTATGAAAAACCAGTTCCCTGAAAAAAATCTGCCCAACATTCAGTACAATGTAAAATGTATTCATTAAATAGGATATTATGGGAATGAAATAAGTGATGCCAATTATCTGATCTCCGCATACCTTATTTGGACGTCTTATCTTGAACTTTGGTTGG
>NW_022719682.1:0-771 GCF_011630105.1 Anneissia japonica
GATTCAATTCATGGTGTAAATTCGAAGGTCATTTAAATTTCTAACGTCCCAGACCTACATATCTATAAAAAAACCTATCAATTTATCTAATGAAACTTTCTATAGTATTTTGCCGTGTTCAAATGCAGAAATTATTACATTTTGGTGCCGATCCGGAGTACAGTGTGGATATGAGTACCATTCAAAGGAAAACAACCCAGACCAGGTATTTTAAAAACTGACTAACTGGTCTGAATGAAACTTTCTGGAAAGTTTAACCAATTTACAATGAAGAAATTATTAGTGACGATCAGCATTCGGGTATGAATTTGCAGTCATTTAAAATTATAACGTCGCAGATCTTAAAAAAATAAAACGTATCAATGAATCTAAATGAAACTTTCAAGAATAGTTTGTCATGGACCCGTGAAGAAATGTCTAAATTGTGGTGAAGATCCGGAGTCGGCTATGAATATGAGGACCATTCAATGAAAACGTACCAGATCATAACAAAAACTCTTCCACTAAATGTATACATTTCTTAGGGAAGTCTTAATCAAGTTACAAGGAAGAAATTATTAAATTTTGGTGACGATCCAGAATCGGGTTTGAATGTGAGGGTCTTTTAAAGTTCTAACGTCCCAGATCTAAATACATCAAATAAGTTATCAAGGGATCTAAATGAAACTATCTAGAAAAGTTGGTTATGGTTGAATGAAGAAATTATTAAATTTTGGTGACGATCCGGAAAAAGGTATGGATTGGTTGCCCATTCAAAACACTCCAATAGTA
>NW_022719683.1:0-1936 GCF_011630105.1 Anneissia japonica
CAGTCAAGCCGAAAATTTTGAGAGAGGAAAAATTGTACCCATGAGTTCAGTGGCGATCCAGCAGTGGAATGAAAGTAGCTAGATTATTTTCCACTTTACACCAACCATGGTGAGGCTAAGGTGGGCGTGGCGTGACCTCATATTGGTTCCCCCCCCCCGTCAGAAAATATCTGGATCCGCCCCAGAGGACTTGCACATGGCGCTTAGAGACCTTGTTTATTTGCACCTTATAAATCGACCTATTATTATTATCTTTATCATTATCATCATTAAATATTATTATTATTATTATTATTATTATTAATATTATTATCGAGAACGATCGAAAATCATAGTACAGTATATATCAGATATTCGCACGATGTGCATTAGGAACGCCATCGAAACCATACGGTTCCGTGGAGTAGCCTGTACACTAACAACGGTTTGCTTGTACTGTATTTGTTTTCTCCAGTAAACGTCGCAAATAGGGGCCTAGCTGGTAACATAGTTATTTTATCAAAGTAATTATAACTCCATGGCTGGTATCGATAATGTTTTTTAGTCAGTTCTATATACTGATGTTCGCTTTCGAATAAAGGTATTATTGTCTGGAAATCCCGGCATAGGCCTACTTAGTTGAGGGTCTTAATTTGCGGGGTCTGATATCTCGTGGTCTTAGGTCTTAGCTTTCGTGGTCTGAGCTTTCGGGACACCTCTCCTGCCAATGGCCTAGGACTACTGGATCTTATAAATAATTGAAGAATTTGCTATTGATAATGACGTCATATTTATGTCTAAGAAATCTGTATTTCAGTATATAATACAAAAATCAAATTACACAATGATTCACAA
Source organism: Anneissia japonica (assembly GCF_011630105.1). Classification (NCBI taxonomy): domain Eukaryota; kingdom Metazoa; phylum Echinodermata; class Crinoidea; order Comatulida; family Comatulidae; genus Anneissia; species Anneissia japonica. The sequence continues at coordinate 835 of NW_022719683.1, forward strand.
ATTATTTGATTAGGTAAAATGCTACTAGGATTTGTTGATAGTCTTTGTTCTAAGTTTAGGTTGCTTTTTGCATCAATGAGCCAAAGAAGTGAATGGAAATCGAACACTGTACCTCTGGATTTCTGTGACCAGTATCCATGAGGGTGAACATGTTTGAATGGGGAGTTCTTGTCACATAATAACGAAAATCAAAATAATATTGTAACGTTGTAGAATATTCAGAGCGTCGATCCGGCAGTGGGTCAGGCAACGGTGTTATTTCGTTGACTTAAATTAGTTATTAAGAAATTAAATAACAAGAACAGTATAATAAACTACGTATTCTCTATCCAGAGAGCCAGCAGTCTCTTTTATTGTGCTCACAGATAATAGTAAAACTGTACAATTCAATATTCTTGTATAATTCTGGCTGCTATTTCCTGAAAACGTCCGTATTTTACCAGATATATCCAGATATCCCTCCTCAGTGAAATGTTTATCTAGAAACATCCCATGCGTCAATTAGCCAATCAGGGCACACCTCTTGGGGTGGCCTATTCTATTGGGTTAGGAGGTAACATGGGTGAGCGCATTTTCATTACAATATTAATTTATGTAGTGCTTTTAACGTAAGGTGGCAAAGCGCTTAACATCAAGATAAAGTTTATATTAACATCAAAGATTCAAGTAAAAAAAGGATATACACGATTATAATTATTTGAAAATAGCGTTTCCTTGCTTCAATACTATAACTAATGCTACAAAAACAGTGTCAGAGTTCACATGAGACATTGCCAGTCATTTTTAGAGCAAATGTTGCATTAGATTTGTTTTAATGACCCCAACCAGGGCAATGTAAATAATGTGCAATTTAGATTCGTCTACAATACACTATACTGCCTTCTGTTCCCCCGTTATTTATTTATTCACTTACTCATTTTTTATGGTAATTTTGTTGTTTTTATGACATAATTGTAATTTTAACTTTTTTTGCCTGAATTTTGTATATTGAATATTGAATAAAATCCATGAATGAATGAATGAATTAGATCAAATGAAAACATTCATGTCCTGGACAATTTTAAAAGAGTGCCTACAGGGAGCACTCAAATTTCACTCTATC
>NW_022719684.1:0-1581 GCF_011630105.1 Anneissia japonica
TATGCAATCGTTTCTTTTTCCTATTTACACATATATATACAGTATATATATAAAACTGCATAAAGGTAATAAATACGTAAAACGCACGTAAATACGTAAATGTTGACAATTTGATTGATATGCCCTATTTTAGTTTTTCTCCATTTAAAAAAAATAATTTTGGAAAATGTAGGGGAAGGGTGGCTTGGTCCCCCTTGAATCCGCCACTGGTGTTACCCCCTACTCCTAATTGCCAAGGCTAATAGGCCCTACTACTGATAATCAGAACCTTCTTAATATATTAAAGAGGGGGGGCCTATTATGCGGTCTCAGCAGCTATTCTAAAGTACAGTAATTTTGTGGCGAAAAATATACAATTGCAGTGTGGCGATGATCCAGGAATTCGAAATTTAGGGCCTAGGGAGGGACTTTCACACGTGGAGGCGTGTAGATCCCTTAGTCTCACCATGGTGGAGGTGAGAAATATTACGATACCAGTCTAAATGGCCGGAAATGGCACTCACTTTTAATTTTAATATAATTTTCTTTTTCCCCCATTTTTTCATAATTTTGAAAACATTAGGGGCCAAAAGACTTTGAATCTGCCACTGAACTTAAAATGAACACAAAAATAAATAATTACTCCTTTAAAACATTACAAATTTTTGGTAAGCCCACTGGACGTTTTTTTTCTAATATTAAGTATTTTCAATTATTTTTAGGCCGATGAATGGGCCCCTAATTACCCTGGGCCACAGTGCTTTGCACTGGCTTTGGGCCGAAGGTACGTTGGTCTGAAATTAATATATTTGAAAAATGGACAAAGAAGAAAAAAAAAAAAAACACATGATAGACCTATATTCGCTAACAGTAACAATAAAAAATTATTAATTGTTGCAAGATGCTCAACTCTGCAACATCCTATGACGAACAAATCACTTGACGCAAAGTATATAATACAACCTTATTATTAGACTCCACGTGATAAGAAAATTACACATTTTTTAGGCTACTTTCACACAGGTTCAACGTCAACTGGTCCATGTTTCAGCGGCTTAGTTCGTTTGTTTTGTAATGTAAATGAGTTAGGCATAAATATGTTTGTGAAAACTTTATTTGTAACTCTCCTTTTAAAACGTAATTAAGAATTTTTACATGTAGGGCCTAACTTTTGTTTATTACACATTACAGTACAAGACTTCTCGGTTAAGGACTTAAAATGGAGGTCCATTGTATACATCTGGCTCGTGTGCACTTTAAAGAACCCATTGCATCTTTCGGAAGAGTATGGGGTTACCCCGATGTTATGGTTCATTTCAACCCCTGTCATTGTGAAATGATGTGAACATGTAGTTACCATCAGGAATGAAAAAATTATCCATATTAGCAAGCTTATATGCACTAGTACCAAAAGTGTTTAACCAATCAAAACATTACCTCTAGTAGGTGACATAGCAGTGATTTAAACAAAAGATCAAAGCATTCTTACTCTAATGATCAAAGATACCTACAAAAACAAAGAAAGCTCTTTTGAAATTCTGAGCCCATTGTTAAGCAAAGGGTGTAGTCTACGTATAGCGAACGCTTCTTTAAACAATAGGA
>NW_022719685.1:0-8929 GCF_011630105.1 Anneissia japonica
CATAGTAATTAAGTTCTTCATTAATATTACTATGATGCCTATCCCATACACATTTAATGTATTTGATATTTGTCACATCAGAGACCAGTTCCCCACCATTAGTGCTGTGTATGGAAAAGCTTGTGGAATGTCGGCCTGTGTATATTATCTATGTTGTGATTGGTGTATATGATTTATAAACTTCATTCTCATCTAATTTCAGGTGACTTACCAGCATGGAATTATTGCACTATAGTCTCAATTTGAGGTATAGGATGCGGAGTGCATTCCATTCATGCGAAAAAAAATTGGTGTCTGATCCCTCTGTCACCCTGACATATTCACTACTCCCTCAACTTAAGTGGACAGACTTCAAACTGGACGAAGGCTTAAAAGCAAGGCATGCCTGAGATTTTGTAGGTCTCCAATGACAGGTAAGCAATTGCCAACACTTTAGGTTTCAAAATTCTTTATTCATCAAAAAATATTCATGCATATAGCATATAGATATTTAGATCAATAAAAGTAGGAATTGTAAACCTAAAATAAAACCAAATATAGATTACACTCACTACAACATCTAAATCTAAGTTTCTAAACCTACCCAAGCATACAAGTACCAAACTTAATTAATATTCACAAATCCACATTCCTTATACTGTAGAAACCTATATACTATGCCTTCAAATTAAACAGCAAATAAAGAATCCCACACTGGTAATTCGCTTGCAGTATAATTTAAAATTACAAGAAATGTTTTATTACACCTGCATTTTACTATTTATATAGCAATTAATTAATTAATTAATTAATTAATTAGAGACCTGTACAGTATACTGTTCAGTATGGAATGACAATTGAGATCACTATTAAAAGCAATACAATTATACCACATATTTAAGATTCTAAAAAGTAGTAATATTCAAACAAAGAAAAAAAAACCTTAAAAAATTAATAAGTATGGCTGTATTCGACTGGTCATTCTTTGTTAAACCACGCACACCTGCGTAGCGGTAAAATGCTACTCAAAAAAGACGACCAGTCGTATAGATAACTTGTAAATACTCGACAAAACAAAATGGCTGTATAGTTACCGCGATACACGTTGCGTAATCAAGATTGCTTCAACTTGTAGTAGTATGGGTTTTTCACAAAAAAAAAAATTTCATCCAGTTTCTGAATTCTGTAAGCCTACAATTATTTTTGACTCCATGTGGGTAAATATTATAATTTTTATTTTATGAAATTTGATACAAGTTATTAAATGCAAATGTTGTTTATAAACTAACCAGTCGGCCATGTTTTTTTTGGTCACATGGATAACGCTGATTAACGCACTCTGGTTTACATTAATTTTCATTGTCAACGAAGTCTATTTAACGAACCAGTCGAATGAAAATAATACGCAACGAAAATTCATACTTAACGAAATGAACCAGTTGAATAAGCCCATACATACGTTGTTTATCACACACTGAGGTTAGGCCTAAGCAAAATTCTTGTGTTTTCCACACCCGAACAAACCAAAATTCACAAAAATCCTAATTCAGCTTATATAATTCCCATTGCTGGTTACAATCTTTTATTTGAAATATTTGAAACGGATTTCAACGAGTAAACAAACAAAGCCAGGGTACAAATCTAAACTGTAAATAAATAGGGTACACAATACTGCTCAAGATCTTATCTAGAATGTTCAGTAAATTAGATTGATAAATTCTTTATGTAATTAAATTGTGGCATTGGCAAGCAAGTTAAACAATGAAAGCAATCTACAACTGAATTTGCCTAGTAATATAGTCTTTGAGAAAATCATATATGCTCAAAATTTCTTTTAGCGTAAATCATAATTTTTTCAAAAAATAACCTAGTTTAAAATAATAAGTGTAAATGTGAATGCATTTTTTTATGAATACTGCATTTAATAGGCAGTGATTGGAGTTTTAACATTTTGGTCATTAATCAACTTATGTATTTTAATATTATATTTATTTTTAATTCATATCGTAAGAATTTAATTTACATTACAAATTTAACTGTTAAAAATTAGGTTAACTCAATTGTAACAGGTTAATACAATTAAAATTTAATTTCTAAGAAAATATATCATCATTTTATGACTTTGTGCCAAAACCCTTTAGTAAAGGGAACAATTTCACATTTATTTAATTGGTGTTCCTTAAACAGGGCTCTGCTGTACTTTTGTTTCACACTATTTTCAAGCCTATAGTTCCATTTGGTATAGCAACAACATTTTTTAAATACATTTATTTGCGATAATTTTTTTCTATAATGTACGATAAAAGTATGTTCCATGTTACTAATATTATTTTAATACATATTTTGATATTTTCATTGTTAAACTTCAATTTTGTATATACTCCTTTGTGCCTGCCAATATTGTAATTATAAATTAGCATAATGATTATCTGTGTTTGTATTTATATATATATATATATATATCAAGGTATCTTTATTTTTTTTTAAATCAAAATCAAAATATCATCGCAGCACAAAGCTGAATTGCGATAAAATGTCATCAAAGTATGAAAAATAGTCTTAAAATTACAGGACAAACACAAATTTACACCACAGAATCCAAAAATCACACACAAATGACCAAATTAAACAAGATTATGAAACATCAAAAAGGAATTTAAAAACCACAAACATAGGTCTTTAGTTAAATTTTTTGATTTATATGTATTATTTTATAGCATATTTTAATGTTTTTTTTTTTAAATTGTATTGTCTTTGTTGGCACTGAGGTTTGGTTAGCACATCACCTGATAGCAGTTTTTTAACTTGTGGTTTCCCTGGCTCCTTCAACCCTTTTTTTTGTCAAGAGATTGAAAATAAATATATGAAATTGCAATTAAAGAGAAATTTGATTTGAACATAGAATAATAACATTCAATTAATGATTCCAGATCACAATGATTGGTATCGATTTCAAATTTTATATTACAAGCGCCAGGTGGGATTTTCATTATATCAAGATGTCGCCTTGAGTACTACTGCAGTAGATTTGTGCACCTTTATGTCTTATTACAGGTCTCCCTCTAATTAAAGGCTCCTCCAATTAAAGACCATTGTTCTGTGGTCCCATATTAACAAATGTCTTTTATCTTTATTAGTATTAATCTAATTAGAGACAAGACCATGGAAACCACAGTCCCAAAAGTGGTCTTTAATAGGAGGGATATTATTTGCAAGAAGAAAAGTTTCAACAGAAACATAGAAAATCTCTTTGATTTGTCTATTTTGAGAATGATTTCAAGTTTTGTATAGTTCCTTCATTAATATTTAATTTAACATTGCAAGATTCAAAGATTGAGTAATAGAATATTAAAGTAATAATATATCTCGGTATTTCTTTATTCAAAACCACAAAACAACAACAATTTCATAAAATATGGCAGCTCATTAATGCGTACGAATTAAGAGTTGAATTACATTTCATGATTACAAAGTAAAAAAAAAAAATTAATGAAAAAAAACTTGAATCCATCACGGAAACATTTTTATCTATTATCTGCTTTTTGAATCTTACAATTTGCAGTGCCAGCATGAATAAAACTCCAATTTTAAATGAACAATTATTTACATTATGTTGTTATTTAAATTTTATCAAGTATTTAATTTCTTCATTTGGAGATAATAAAGTTATTCATAATTCCGATTCTGATATGTAATAGTTTCCTATTGTAATTGCTTTTTTTTAAAAGTGAAAAATGACTATTATGATAAAGATGGATTAAAAATGAATGAACTAATAATTATTGTATTTTTTATGCCATTTAATACTCAAATATTTTAACATTATTTTCCCCATGATTTGCTACCGCTACTCTTCTTGGTCTGTTGGAGATTACTGTGATTCCTAATGGAATATATAATCCATCATCTTTATGATCTATTCGTTTTATGAAGACACCATTTTTGTCAAATAATTGTAGTTTATGATTACTTGAAACTATTAAGTTGTCATCCATATCCATGGTTACAGAATGAGGACACATAACTTTACCATCTTCCTCCCCACAACCTACTATACAAACTCTCATGAACTTACCATTTGCATCAAACATTTGTATTCTGTTATTTCCAAAGTCAGCAACAATCACATGACCATCCTTAGTTAAAGTGACATCTTGTGGTTCCTTTAATTGACCTATTCCACTACCTTGTGAACCTATTTTACCCAGCAGGCGACCTTTATCAACATTGAATTTATACACACAGTGAGCTTCACAATCTGCTACATACAGGACTCTTGATTTCTCTTCAACTGTCAAACCAAATGGATATTGCAAATCTTTACTATTAATGTTAAGTATACATTGATTAGTATCATCATACTTAAATATAATTCTTCTTTGGAATGCACTATATAGCATGCAACCATCACCCATACGATGCATTCCCGCTGTGATTACATTAGTATGTATTTTTTTTGAATTAAAGTCTACAAAAGAGTAATTCAAAATTACTGAAGCAATTAATGAACCTGATTGATGGAATTTCAATATTTCTTCACTATTACTTGATACTAATATGCATCCATCTGTACCTAATGCTACATCTGTCACTTTCTCAAATTTTTTATGTTCTTTATAATCTGATATGTTCCCAATGGTATGAACAAGTCCCTCTGTTTCCACCTTGATATTCACTGGAGATCCTTTGATGTGTGCAGCTCCAGCAGTTATCTTCATTTGCCAATCTCCTTCCACATTGTATCTACCTGATATTTTGTACTCTCCACTTCCCTGATATTCTATCTGAGTGGGAGATTCTTCTCCTGATGAACTTATAATTGTTGCGGCTAATTGGCGTGGATCCGTCTCTGCTAGAGTTGATACTTTCACTACAATATTATTTGGTTCTACTTTTGTGACTGTAATTGCTCCATCATCTTCAGCAACCTCGTATATCAATCTATCAGCAGTTGTGATTTTACCAATTCCCTCTGTATTCATCAACTCATCCAAGTTTGTATATGGAATAAAATTTGGTGTACTAATTGTTTTATGGAATGATTTATCAAAATCTGTTCCTAGAACATTGATAGTTGTATTATGTGATCTAAGATTTTCTATTTCTTCAGGTTTGTTCATAATTGTATTGGTTAAGACTATCAGATTTTTTAATTGCATCATCTTTGAATCGATATCGTTAAATTCACTATCAATATTTTCTTTCTCTTCTTTGTACATACTTTCAAGTTCTGACATTAATTGTTTGCTTTTATCTCGAACTTTCATGATAAGATTCTTTTCCTGAATTTCGATGGCTGATCTACATAACTTTAGTTGCGATTCGAATTCTGATACATTTTTAGTTATGGTTTCCAATTTTTTTGTTAATCTGTCTTCAAATTCATGAGCTAACTTGACAACTTCATTTGCTTCTTTGTTAAAATTGTCTACAGCAGTTGACATTGGAATCACTTTATGTTTTTGAAGACAGTTAAAAATGTGATCACATTGCTTACATGCTGATTTGTTGCAAGTGGTGCAGTAAAATTCAAGTGGTGCATTGCAGTGAACTTGGCAATTGGTTGGTTTGCCATCTTGTTCCTTCATGTTCAGTTTGTAAAGTGGATGATCCTTTGTGGAAGGTAGTATCTTGTGTTGTTTAAAACAATTACCATCACATAGATACAGTTGGCATGTTGAGCAGTGGTATGCTGGTTGATTGTCACAAACAGAGCATTTAGATGGTTTCTGATCCTCTGTTTTTATGACATACTCTAGCAGCTGAGTTATCATTGTGGTTGAAGTGAGCTGTTGTAAATCTTCTTTTGTTAAATCATGCTCTTGTCCGCATGTTGGGCATTTCATCTTCCCATGAGTTTCCACCCACTTCTGGATACACTGTAGACAGTAGGTGTGCATGCATTTCAGTGTTTTTGGTTGGTGAAACCTGTTGAGGCAGATGGCACACTCAAGATCTTTTTTATCCATAAATTGCAATGCTTTGGATACAGACATCTGTAAAGTAATGGATGTACATTTTATAGTGAACTGATTGAGACAAAGAATAAAAGTAACAGTTTGAGGAACACAATTCACAGCAGACATAAATGTCACAAGTTCATCCTTTTAATGATTCCTTATTGCCATGGGTATATCAAGACTATTATCCAGATTATTACAAGATATCACAAGGGACTTTTCTAAAAGTCTTTTCATTGGGCTCCTGGAGATTGGTGGAAACCATAGTAAAGCATCAGTACCACTTGTCCCTTACACAGGTGGCACAGGCAGGAGAGATTTTAAGTGCCAATCCATGTCTATGTATGCTTTCAGATTTTCATATTAATGCACCATTCAGGGGATGGATCCAGAGATGTCCAAAAGGAGAGGCCGAAATTTGGTCCGATCGAGACAACACCGAACTACGGGGTCCGGGGGGCATTCTCCCACAAAATTATTGTGTTCTAGACGCCTGAAAATAACATTTGAGGCATTCTGGGCTTTCGTTTCTTCTTTTTCTTTTTTTTACCTCTCAAAAGGTGGGGGGGTGGGGCCCCCTAAGTCCGCCCCTGCCATCCTTTGGTTTAAGCCAATGGTTCCATGTGCAATATGGCACATGTTAAATAATGCAGTATATCTTCTGAAAAGATTAGGGGATTGTGTCCCAGTGTACTGCCAAATTAACCACTTAAATACCGCAATGGAAATAGGTCTTTGAAAATTTTGAATTTGTGAGTTATGGTGTATTAATACCAAACACTGTATGTTTAATCTAATACACATGTGAATTGGGTCTGTGAGTAGAGATGATGTTTTGTCACATGATTTGAACTCAGAACTCTATTGTAAAGCAAGCGGCTAGTTTCATCACTAAGCTACATCGCCACTACAAATTAAGTAACATTGTTAAAGTTGATGTTGGAGTTAATAAATGAATCAGTATTTTTTATTCCAACATTTTAATTACTTTTAAGAATGATACTGCTAAATTGTTTATGTCTACTGTTATTCTTTGTTGAAATATGTTTTCATACTTAAGATTTCATATTATCAGGTATTCTTATTTATAATGTAATTATCAATTAATAATAATAATTAATTATAATTATTGATTATAATTATAATTATTATAATTATTATAATTATTTTGATTTAAATTATTAATTATAATTCAATTAATATTTATATGTAACTATCAATTTTTTAACTGTTATCAGGTGTTCCTATATTTATAATTTAATTATCAATTAATAATTATTATTATTAATTATTATTATGATTATTATTATTGATTATAATTATTATTATAATCATTAATTATACTTATCAATAGATATTTATAATGTAATTATCAATTTCTTACCTTGATTGACTCTTGACTGGTAGAAATGAAGGTGTACCTTTTGACCTTAAATCAGTTGAATGTGTGTCTTCTGTAAAACTTATTTGCAGGATGAAATTTTCATTGAATTCACTGATTGTGTGAAGAGGTACCAAGTTCAATGCAATGTGCCACAAGGTTTTAGTTCTTGTGCTGGTCTTGTACAGCTTATAATAACTCTAAAATGAAAAACAAGAATTGAAATCATGTTTAGTTGGAAATCCAGGGCAGTGATGATGCCAGAGAATGTCTGATGTCACAGCCAAGACACATACCTATATGTAGGCGAGTTTTATGAACCTGGCCTTTTAGCTAATTCAAAATAGCAGCACACTCTCTTGGGGGCTTTACAAATGTTTTTTCTAGACCGAATATCACAAACACCATAATGATGTGTGATTGCTTATTATTGTAGTAAAGCATAGACAGAAACTGCAGCTATGATCTTGCTAAAAAGTTTATATTAACATTATGTGCCTGACCTACTAACTCTAGCAGCACAATCTCTTTGTGGGGGGGGGGGGGACTTTTATAGACCGAATACACAAACACCATGTCGTGGGATTGCCTATTATTATAGAAATAAAGTGAGCCGGATAAATGTTTATATAAACATTATATGCCTGACCTACTATGACCTACTAATTCTATATTTCAGATAGCACTCTACCTGTTAGTATCATATTCAATAGATGGTGCATAGCATGCTAAATGTACATAAAAAACTTAAAATATACCCACTACACATACCTTGGAGGCTAACCACACTTAAATGGTGTTCGTACACTCAAAATGGCACGCCCTATAAATACTAGTGGGAATTCCCGTTGGCTTCACAGACTAGTTTCTAAGTAAACAGCGCCCTCAAACAAAATTGATTCTATCCTATTCTTTTGACCTACAAAAAATCTACTGTATACTGTTAACCAAGTTTTATCAAGGAGGCATAGGTTGTATTTACTGTAACGTTTATGAGTTTTGGTTGTACTGTAGTTGTAAGCTGGGCCTGTATTTTTGACTTACACTAGTCAACCAGTATAAAACCAAGTTACTAAAGACCATCTGAAATTAAAGAACTTTTATGTGGGACTGAAAGAACACTTACCTTACCTAATTTTTTCTTTTCTTTTCTTAAAAATTATTATAATTATAATTTTTTTTTTTTCTTAAAAAGGCCAAAGCTGCTAAGGACCATGAAAAACCCCTGTTCCAAAAGTAGTCCTTGATGATTTGATTTGATTTATTGGTTATTTTCACAAAAATATATACATACAGTACTCCGGAACACGAATCAAATGAAACAGAACTTATGAAATACATTGTCATAAAATAAGTAACGCGTTCAATAGTAACCTGGTCATTATTTAAATAAAAGGTGTAGCGAGTGTGAAAGGTAGTCAAAATAAGTTGAATAAATTTAGGACATGACCACTTACTGTATATGCAATTAAAAGGCCAGATTGAAAAAAAAGAGGGTATATATATATATATATATATATATGGTATCATATATAATATACGATAGTATTTCTAGCCGTATTGCCAGATTTATCTGGCCGAACGCCCTCTTGAGGCGTAGCATTGTGTA
>NW_022719687.1:0-634 GCF_011630105.1 Anneissia japonica
AAAAGTTGAGTCAAAAATGTAATTTTTTTTTGTTAGGTTAGGGTTAGGGTTAGTGTTAGGGTTAGGGTTAGAGTTAGGGTTAGGGATAGGGTTAGAGTTAGAGTTAGGGTTAGGGTTAGGGTTAGGGTTAGGTAAAGTGAGATATGCTGAAACAAAGACTATTTCATTGAAAGTTTATTGTTTTTCGGAAAAGTACTCAAAATATGGCGGAAAGTCAAAAATTTGCACTAAGTGCTTAACTCGGCGAGATAAGCACTTTTGTGCAATAAGTGACAATGTCAAAAAGTTGAGTCAAAAATGTAATTTTTTTTTTGTTAGGTTAGGGTTAGTGTTAGGGTTAGAGTTAGGGTTAGGGCTAGGGTTAGGGTTAGAGTTAGAGTTAGGGTTAGAATTAGAGTTAGGGTTAGGGTTAGGGTTAGAGTTAGAGTTAGGGTGAGGGTTAGGGTTAGGGTTAGGCAAAGTGAGATAGGCTTAAACAAACACTATTCCATTGAAAGTTTGAATTTTTTCGGAAAAGTACTCGAAATATGGCGGAAAGTCAATAATTTGCACTAAGTGCTAAATTCGGAGAGATAAGCACTTTTGTGCAAAAAGTGACAATGTTAAAAAGTTGTCAAAAATGTAATTTTTTTTT
>NW_022719688.1:0-858 GCF_011630105.1 Anneissia japonica
GTCTGTGATTGTGTTTGACAAAGATAAACGAAAGGGGAAAACAATTTTTTGTTTCTTTCATTTTACAGTATTAACTTTAAATCTTTGAAAGGCGCTGTTATCTGTTCGACGACGGCGGCCGTCTTAGCAGGATCACCACGAGCAGGTTAACAGCTTGATCCCGTCCCTGTCCGATTTTAAGACACCCTCGCATAGGACTGTCTCTTATACACATCTAGATGTGTATAAGAGACAGCGTCTCCACTTGCCGTCTCCAGGGGACGATGCGACGGCCCTCGCCAAGAATCGGCCGAATAGGAAAACGTTCGACCTTATATGTTCTATTAACGACACCATCGCATAGGATGTCGGATCCCGTTCGACCTATAATTCTCGCCTTCAAAAAACCTAGCGCTCTAGGAGTTTCGAATCCTTGCGCAAAAGGATAATTTCCTGTCCTCCAACGTGAGATCCTTGATCGCCTTCCCGAACCAAAAAATATAAACGACGGACCCTAGCGCAGTAGGATCCTTTCCTTCTTCGTAAGTCGGATTCCAACTCCGACGCCCAGGTAACGTTGCCTTTCTTGGGCTGATTCAGATCCGACCGTAGGCAGTATTCCACGGAATAGCAGTACCTGTCTAACAATCGGCAGTAATCCGTTACCCGTTGGTGGCATCGAAGTCGAAATTGCCCCGCAGGCAAACGGAACACCGCCTAATCGAAAGTCCTATACGCCAACAGGACGCCGTCTTATCGAAAATCCCGTACGCAAACGTGACTCCTCCATCTCGAAAGTCCTGTACGCAAACAGGACGCCGTCTTATCGAAAGTCCCGTACGCAAACGTGATTCTTCCATCTCGAAAGTCCTGTACGCC
>NW_022719689.1:0-395 GCF_011630105.1 Anneissia japonica
TTAGGCCTATAGCATCATATGAATTGTATGTAACACATCATCCAAAAAATCTGTAAGAAATAGGCCATTTAGTCAAAAAAATCATCTGTTCACAAGCAATACTTGTTTATTATATTTTTATAGAGATAAGATGGAGGAAGAAGAAGATGAAATGGAGGAAGTGTAAGTTATAAATAAAGTAATATCATCCATAGATTTTAAATTAATTTCGGATGATTTGCCATAAATCTTTGATAGTTGAAATTAAAGTAATAAAATACAAGATGTAGGCCTATCTGGTATCATGTTTAACAGTTGGTAAAGAATCTATATATTCTTATGAATATGTGAATCTTCATCTCGGATCAACTGATGAAAATAGGCAAAGTAGGGGCATTACTACAATGTACCAATAG
>NW_022719689.1:413-666 GCF_011630105.1 Anneissia japonica
TAGACTAATGTTTACTTCTGGATGCAATGTTGTAACGTCTCAAAATGCCTTTTTGCCTGAATACTGTAAAGAGGGTGTACTTCAATTCAGCTGCACAGATGATTACACCAATTTATGCAAATGCTCTTAAATGAAGGAACAGAGTTACTAAGTGGCACTACAGTGTCTAGGTAGTTTAGTACTAAATGTAGTAATAAGTGTAATGTGTATTTAGTCAAAAAAATCATCTGTTCACAAGCAATACAGAACAGTA
>NW_022719690.1:0-1371 GCF_011630105.1 Anneissia japonica
TCACAATTTACTGTAGTGATGTGTGAGATGTGCAAACATAGTTATTCTGGATTACCTCAGATGCAGGGGTTTATTTAAGAATTTGAGTAGCAGGAGAAATTTGAAAGTAACAGGAGAGTAAATTGAAATAGGCCGGGGGTATAGGGGGCCGCCTAGGCCCCCATCGCAGTCCAGGGGCAGAGCCCTGGTCGGGGGTCAAGGAGGCGGAAGCGCCATTGCGCTCCAGGGTGTTAGAGTTTTTTAAGCCCATTTGATGGCATTTCTCTACATAATTTTTTTTTCAACAGTTTTTTAGAATCAATTACTGAGCTCTAAAAAAGTTGATATTTTTACATATTCTTTATACATAGGCCTACCTAGCCTAAATAGATACTGTAAACCAGAAACTTTCGCGAATTGATAATTTCGGCCGTTTTCGCGACATTAAACTTAAAAAGCCTAAATTTAATTCATGAGTGGAATATCATACAATAGCTGAAAATATCGTATCGTGAGTTTAGGCCTAGGTTAGATAGGCCTACAGCCACTGTGTAGGCTACAGTATCAGGCCTAGGCAGGCTAAGGCGCAATAAGCCTGCCAGGACTTAGCTGGCTATCCCAGGCACAGATAAGAAAGAGACAAGTTTATACACATACAGTACTCACTCATATGATATTCCTTAATTTTGTATGGTATTCAAGCATCCTACAAAATGAACAATGTTTATCAATGTTTTATTAACAAACTATTTTCCTGTAGGCCTAATATCGATTCAAACACATTGATTGAACATCGTGGTATGTCATATGGTACGGAAAATTAGTTTCCCATTTGAACTTCTTAGTATACACTGCACAGTGGTTGCACATGTGCAATCACATGCAGTGATGATCAGAACTTCCTTGATTAGTATACTTACTGAGTAGGTTAGAATAGGCCTAGAATTTACGAATTTTTCGAGCTCAACATTGAAATACATTCTTTTTTAAGTTTATACACATTTTATAAAATCCACCAAAAAAATTGAAAATACAATTTTTATAATGATGAAGTTGTTTACTTTTCACAAACATGTTGAAATTTGTGGGGATTCACCATTTAGGCCTATGCCCTAGATCTGCGTTGAAGAAAACATCTAAAGGAGAGCCAAAAATAGTTCTAAAATTTACGCAGATATCGAAAAGGAATGGATACCACATTGGAAAAAAAAATGTCTCATGTGATGTGTGTGATGTGAATTGAGACGATTTTGGCTTGCTCTGCCGTTTTAATCATTGTACTATCTATGACTCTGAAATTGTGAGTGTAAACAGCATTCAATATAGTTGGTTCGGCTTGCTACCTCCGCCACCGAATGTAAACGAATTTGAGCCAGTGTTGGTTTTTTTTTA
>NW_022719690.1:1430-1884 GCF_011630105.1 Anneissia japonica
ATAAAAGGTTCATAGTCATACACAAATTAATTTTAAAACGACGATCTGTTTTTTTCTTCTCCGCGGTAAGAAAACCCGGAAGCCCAATGTACAGTAAAAGAGTTTGGGCGATGTATATCGTCATCACCTGAGCTTGTGGTGGAGGAGAAAAACGCGACTGCCGAACTTTGAACTTTAACTTTGTTTACGCCGCGAGTTCATGAAATGGAGTCTGAAAATTGGTAGACATTTTAACGAACTTTCAACAGAAAGGAACATCGAAATGAGTGCATACTATTGCAAATTAACTTCGTGTAGGTAAATAAGGTTCTTTACAGGCCTGTTGCGCTATTTATATTGGTGGTTTTTGTATTAATTTTTGTACAGCATTGATTGAAGTAGATTGATTGAGATGCATTGCAAAGTTTGTTAAAAAAAAAATTATTCCTCAGGGATAGCGGAAGTCTTTTAAGAT
>NW_022719691.1:0-552 GCF_011630105.1 Anneissia japonica
CTGCCAGTTTACATGCGTACCGACCTGTGGAGCGGCAAGATCAGCATCGGCTATCCCCCGTGCCCAGCGATCGCGGACACGACGAGTCGGACGACGCTCTCGTCTACGTGGACGGTCGGGTTGTGTCGATGACCGTGTCCTCGAACTTGTGACGGCAGCCGGGTGACCAACACTTTCTCCTCACTACGCCGGTACCCAGTTCGTGCTGCAGCTTCTGCCTGCAAGATCGATGAAGTCGTCCGGACATCGGGCAGTGTCGCTCGTCCGTGTCGAAGAAGAGAAAGTTTCCTCTCCTGACCGTGCGCTTCGTTCGAATGGACGTTGCACGTTCGACGGCAGACACGATTCTCGACAGATCCTCTTCGGACAGCAACTTCTCGAAACCATTCGACGTTCGGAACTGTCTTTTGGGCGGAACCATCGGTCGATCGTACGGTTTACGATTCAAGCCCGGCGAATGGTCGTAATGCGCGAGCGCTCGACGAACATGTAGTTGACCGTCGCCGCCGACGCGTCTCAGACGCCTCACCGGTTTTCCTTCGGACATCTTGC
>NW_022719692.1:0-1248 GCF_011630105.1 Anneissia japonica
ATATATATATAAACAGATAAATAATAACAACAGTGCTCGAATAGGAACATGATGTTATAGGCCTATATATGAATAATATATATAGCCCTGAATGAAGCTTAGGTCTACTGGTATTGCAATACCAGCAGAAAGTACTTTTATAATATTTACGGGTTGTTATTAACGTTACATTGTTCGTTTAGACCTGTGTGGTGGCAGTGACAGAGATAGAATATCTCAGTTTGGAATCGATTGTTGGTAAGGTCTGCTCATACATATATCAACACACATTTCTTTGCATTAGGTCTATAAAAAAGAAGTCAAATGCAGTAGGCCTACTGTAAATATTATAACCGATGTAACTTCACATTGATCTGTATCTAACTGCGAGTGGGCGTATATTTTCTTGATTATTTCTTGATTTTTCTTTTCTATTTTCTTGATTATTTCACTTGCGTGAAGACTTGTTTTCATACGGAAAGCACTGAAATGGATAAATCGCAAGCTAGGTTGATCAGTCTTGGTGGGACAGCTGCTATTGCACTTTACTTGCAAAGGAAGTATGGCAGTGCACTGTTGAACGACATTAGATGGATTCGAATATGGCTAGCAAATAAAAATTTTGTTCTCAATTGCGAAAATAAGGGCATGAATATTGTTGATATATTCTTACAAAGCGCTGATACTCATCCATACAAGCCATGTATATTGTTTCAGAATAATGTTTATTCATACAGGGAAGTTGATTTAGAATCGAACAAAGTAGCACATTTTGCGAAAGGCACTGGATATCTTTGTCAACATGACACTGTTGCATTTTTTATGAAAAATGAGCCAGCGTTTTGCTGGTGGTTCTTGGGATTACAGAAGATAGGCGTCACGTGTGCGTTTATAAATTACAATCTTCGTGGAAAGTCTCTGTTGCATTGCATAAAGGTATCGGGATCAAAGGCGCTGGTATGTGCAGGAGGTATATATTTTGACTCTTAATAATAATAATAATAATAATAATAGTAATAATAATAATAGTAATAATAATAATAATAATAATAATAATAATAATTATTATTATTATTATTATTATTATTATTATTATTATTATTATTATTATTATTATTATTATTATTATTATTATTATTATTTAAATTTATATAGCCAAGCCCGTAGCGTGGGGAGGGGGTTAAGGGGGTTACGACGAACCGCCCAAAAACTGAAGAAGGTCCGCATTTAAAAACGAAAAAGTTGATATTCGTAGATATATTTACAATG
>NW_022719693.1:0-621 GCF_011630105.1 Anneissia japonica
TTGGGTATATATCCTAGCTGCACTGATGAGGCCTGGAAGGCCGAAACGGATCCGTCTGCAGATATTGGGATTACTTCCAGTGGATGCTTAGTTTATTTTGTCATTCTGATCAGATTTTCTCTACTGTTCCGTTTTAATTTTAAGTAGTTTTGCATTATGTGGCCGTTTGCTGTTTTATGGGTTTCCCCATTTGCCTTTTAAAATCCATATGTTCCTTTGTTGGTGTAATTACATTTTCTGTCATCCCTGTATTGATTTTATTCGCTTCATAACGTTTGATTTCTGTAGGTAAAAATAGAAAGAGCAATTGGCTATTATAACATTAATTATCATAAATTCATAATCATGTTTCATACAATCAATCGAGATTATCACGGGAGGTGCTTAATAAGAATGACAAGTATCATAATAAAAACGTCGATGAAGATAATACAAAAAAGAATTAATCCTAAATAAATACAATTACAATATTTTTACAACTAATTACAGTCTGACTCGGTATGCAGTGTGAATTGATCAAGTAGGCCTACTACAATAGACTATTTTGTCACAAAATTTCAAAAATGTCAATGCTTATCAATGTTATGTGCTACTCACTCATCTATTCTGAAACTGTTGTTC
>NW_022719694.1:0-1044 GCF_011630105.1 Anneissia japonica
TTAGTAGAGTATGCAAACAGTAATCGGAAGGTCTTGGGTTCGAGATGAAGCCCATCTTGAATTGAAGCTCCCCTCTTTAGCATAGGCTTCTTTTCAAGATAGCATGCTTATTTTATGGATAGTACAGCACATGCACTGTACATAAAATTCAGGGAAAAAAAGTAAAAAATAGTTTAGATAATTTAATGCCAGTTAAATACACACCATGACACAGATTGATGTTACAGTGGCCTTATTTATTGTTGCACAGGGCTTAAATTCGAGGTTTTATGGTACCTTGAAAGAAAACGGGAAACATGGGAAATTCAAGAGTATATACCACTTGGTATATATTTATAAGGCACTGGATATTATCCCATCAGGCCTATTTATAGATGGTGATTTCCTTTCATTCCATTTAGACCATTATCTCTTGTTTTTTCATCCTATTCTGTAATGACTACATGACTAAAGCTCATCCTGCCATATCTCAGAGCCACGATGGGAAAAGCGAGACTATCTGCTTTGGCACTACTGTACTTAGTATTGAGCATGATGAAACAGACAACATTGCTAACTTTGATAATTTTATTAACTTATTTGCTGATGCGAAAGCAAACAAAATTCAGTTGCGAGTTTAAACAATGTTAAAAATTCAGCAACTTTAAGATACAATTAGAGAATAAGAATACTACATTAAGCTGTATACGATAACTACAACAGCCTTACAAATTAGAATAATGGTAAAGTTGTATACAAATTTCGGAATATTGTAATGCAGTTTCAATAGTAAGAAATAGGGGGGGGGGCACCTTCAGGGATAGCTGCTCTCGTCAAGGAAATCTTCCCTCTCGTCTCCCCCTCGGGCAAACCCTGACGCCACCCCTGGTAAGAAAGAACATATGAGAGCTAGAATAATGGAATAATAATAGTTATTCGGGTTTAAATCATGTTATTTAGACAGTGCATGATATGGACGTACAGTACGGATAGGCCTATGCTTTAAATTCTATACAACCAATATCAATTAATAAAAAAATATTATAATTATAATGGGGGGGGGGA
>NW_022719695.1:0-962 GCF_011630105.1 Anneissia japonica
TTAGTGCAAACATATGAACCTAATTCATAATATTACCAAAACCAAAGAGATGATTATTGATTTTCATAAAACTGCAACAGAACATAATGTATTAAGAATTAAGGAAACAGAGCTAAAAGAGTTACCCAATATAAATACTTAGGTACTATTATTATGAACGAGAAGTTAAAGTGGGAAGCTAACTCTCTTGTGATTTGCAAAGAAGGATCTCAAAGTTTTTACTTCCTGGGAAACCTCAAACACCTAAGAGTCGATAATACAATTTTAAGTATCTTTTACCAACGTATTATTTTAAGCATTTTAACCTTTAGCATCATCTGTTTTTACGGTAACTATAATGAAGATGACAAGAAAAACATTGAGAGGCCATGTAAAATTGCACAGCGTATTATTAAATTAGACCTCATGCCATGTTCATCAATTTATGAAAGATATATTTTGCGAAAAGTTTAAAACATCATGAAGGACCACACTCACCCTCTACATAATGGTACATCTTAAATAAATCTGGCATTAGGAATTCATTTGTTGTAAATAGTTTTCGTATGTTTAATGCTAATGTTAAGCGATAGTCTGCTGCAATACTGGAAGTTTTATTGTTCTAAATACCTTTTAATGGTTTTTTAACTTCTATAATGTTTTAAATAATTTTAAGACATTTTATTGAGGTTTTAGCTATTTGAACTCTATTTTTAACAATGATCTGTTGCAATTCTGTAATTCTTTTAGGTTCTTATTAATTTTATATTTAGTGATTTAACTTTCATTTAATATACTGTTTTAAGACATTTTATTGAGTTTTAACTTTAAAACTGTTTTTTCTTATTATTTTTATTGTCAATTGTATGGCTCTTTTTGAACCTTTTTGTTTAACTTGGCACTGTATGTATTCATTTTATTTTTTGTCATCTGCCAAGCAATACAATTTTCTGTACTTTTATATGGACAAATAAAAATTCTTG
>NW_022719696.1:0-1731 GCF_011630105.1 Anneissia japonica
GGTACTTGAAGGGCCACGCCCACCTCTGTAAGACCATGTTGGAGCTAAAACTGAATGGTCGTGTCCCCCTTTTGGCTACATGGCTGATTTTTTTTTTCACATCAAAGCGAATACCAACAGGGAAACACTCAGGTGACACACTTCTTACAAATTTATGGATGACACCATTATGTCAGGTGTTTCATCTTGACTATATTTCCCCAATATTTTCCCTATAAAATAATAATGTTTGTTTTTAGTTTTAAATTAATTATTAACATATCGTTGATTTTAGCAGGGGACTAAACATTTAGCAGGGGAATTCCCTCTCCCCTCCCCCTTGGCTACGGTGCCGAAGGATAATGCAGCAACTGAATGGCTAAAGAAGAAATCAGAAACACAGGACTCTATCGAATTATGGATAAGCACCTGATTCAACAGTACTTTTTGGCAATAGGTGCAAACAGTTGTCGTCGTCGTCGTCGTGTTGTTGTATTTTCACCATGATACTGGTTTCGACGTTCGGTTTATCGCATAAAGCCAATCCCCTGGGTACGAATCGGACGCCGTTCATCACGAAAGGAGAGATGCATCCTTTGATACCCGGGAGCTTTCCGTAAACGCCTATCGTGTAAACGCCGTCTAGGTTGAGGTCGGTGTACGTGTCTCCGCGCGATATCCACACGCTCGACTCGTCTCCCGCAATCACTCGCATCCAGCCTTCGGAAATATACACCCCTACCCCAATCCATCGACCGACAGGCACGAGATTTACACTGCTGTAGGACATGTCTCCCGCACCCGTGTTCACGTTCACATTTAAGCGACCGTCCGCGAGCGATATCGATATGAAGTCGGTAAACCCGAAAGCGGTGAAAACGTGCCCGTTTCCCCTTCCCCTTGCGTCCAATTTAATCGAAAAAGATAAACTATCCATCCGACCGCTGAATGCAACGACAGATGTGAACGTTCTTTTGCTGTTGATACGAAAGAACGTATCCGGTTCTTCGGGTTTAGCTGTGGTCGTGGTGGAGGGTTTGTCGACTCGATCTCCCTCCTCTGCCTCGCCTCTCGACTCGGTTTTCGCTGTGGTCGTGGTGGAGGGTTTTACGGTTCGATCTCCCGTCTCTGCCTCGTCGCTCGGTCGATCGCATGAGGCCATTCCGCTCGGTTCGAACAGGATGTCGTTTATCTCGAATGGAGAAATGCACCCTTTGATACCCGGTTCTCCTCGAGAAGTACCTATCGTGAAATTACCGTTCAGGTTGAGTTCGGTATCTGCCTCCGAGCGCCCTCCATCCGCTCGATTGGTCGTCCGCGGTGATTTGCATCGAGCCTTCCGAGATTTCCACCCTCACCCGAATCCATCGACCGGCGTTCACGAGATTTACGTAGTGGTAGGTCATTTCTCCCGAACCCGCGTTCACGTCGACGTGCAGTTGACTGTCCGCGAGAGATATCGAAAGGTAGTCGGTGGACCCGGAAACGGTGAGAACGTGTCCGGAATTTTAAACTATTCATGGTACCACCAAAGGCCACCGAAGATGAGAACGTACTTTCGCTGTCGATGCGAAACGATGTATCGGGTTTCGGCGTTTCCACCACCACCACCACTTCCTTCCTTTCCACATTCACCTCCTCCTCCTCCTCCTCCTCCTCCTCGTCCTCGTCCTCGTCCTCGTCCTCGTCCTCGTCCTCGTCCTCGTCCTCGTCGGATTCGACCGGGTTTGTCTCTGCGTCGGATCCGTCGCA
>NW_022719697.1:0-507 GCF_011630105.1 Anneissia japonica
TGTCAAGATTAGCAGCTTCAAGTGCGCTATAAAGTAGTTCGAACTTCCCAATGCTCGATTTCGGAAGCATATACACCAATCCGATTATGATTTTTTTTCTTCTAGTGACAGATGCCTCAATAAGCATGCATTTAATACCATCCCGTTCATAATGATGGAGACGTTGTGATTGTATATTTTCATCAATGAGTAGCAGAAAGATTATATTTTCATCAATGAGTAGCAGAATTCCTCCTCCTCTACGGCCGTCCGATCTAAACATATTGATACAAAATACTGCATGTTAAATTCATATCTAATAAATAACAAAACAAAAATTATAAAAAAGAAATATTAGGGCTTTAAGGCAGGACTATTTAATTCTCTTCTGTTTTGCTTGCAAGCAACAAGCAAAGGGCATATAAAAGGTTTTGTGTGATTGCAGACCACTGCTGCCTATCTAGTTCACCAGGTCCTAATTTACCACCACATACCTATGTGTTGATCAATATACTATATATGTGGCAG
>NW_022719698.1:0-1076 GCF_011630105.1 Anneissia japonica
AGAAAGGCTCATTCAATTAACGCAAAGAAGAACATTCGTCGTGTTCTCACCGAATCTCCCTACATTGTAAAAATGGGAAGATACCAATACCGCCTAGTGGATGGCTGGCAGCACGAATTACCCTGCACAGCCGTCTTTGATGGAGAAGAGTATCCAGTCACTACTGACACATACAGAAAATGGATGAGAACAGCGTCACGATTACCAACTAACGCCATGACACGTGCAGCTAATGTAATGCATCTTCACAGCTCATCAGCAGGACCAACTCGAAAAACATTTTTGTCGAAGACAAGACAAATCAAGACACCATCAATACAGACGCCCATGAGCTACAACTGCCTGAAGTTTAGTATTAACGAACTTTTGAAACCATGGTGAGGAGATGACGTTGAGGTCAGATTTTGTGTATCACAAACGTGTCTCTGTCTATTATTTGAATTTCTTAGCAAAGCATTATGGATTTTCTGTTTATAGGATATGTGAAATAATGTAATTTAACTTAATTAGATTATAATGTACATGTAATCATTGTATATAATTATCTGTATGTTATTTTCAAATATGTTTATAATAATGTAGGCCTACCGTCTGTACAAACATTCGTTTATATGATCCATCACAATTTCAAAACGTAATGATGGATGGTTTTCTTTTTAATTTATATTAGATCCAAGTGAATAGTTCTGCTTGTCATAATCAGTATTATTATTCGCTAGTATTTTATGCTTACCGACAATGTCTTTTGATTATGATTTAAAGTTCTGCCTTCTCTACACGTTTCTGACCAAAATAAATGTAAAAAGTAGTTTAAAAGACATTATTGTCTAAAACAAGTAGTAGTAATAAGTGTTACCTATTAATTGTATGTCAAATGGCTAACTTAATTTGTTTAAATGTGTACTAAAATAAATGTGGCTTCGTTACATAAAAAGAAGTGTCAATATGTACTCAGTATAATGGATACCGTAAATTGTCAGAAGATAAATTTAGATCTATTTAATCATAATTTATTTTCGTGTCCAAGCGAATGCGCACAAGCCAGTCTGTAACGTTGATTGCATACTTCATTTTTT
>NW_022719699.1:0-1267 GCF_011630105.1 Anneissia japonica
TTACCAATTACTTACTAATATTTTAACCAGGCCCGTAGGAAGCAATTTGGAAGTGGTGGTGGGGGGGGGGGGGGGCAAATAAGCAGTCGGTAGCCACGGATATTTGACGAATTCTAGTGATTTTTTTTATTAAGTTATTTGATAGGCATCTTCCTCCTGTAAAATGACTTTATATGTGTTTTGTAATGTTGTAATAAAAAAAATAAATTAAACAACGAGAAACAAAGAGTATGCAAGAGTACCTATTTTATTTTAAAACCTGTTTTCCATGGCATCTTATGTTGATACATTACAATATACCAATTACTAGATCTAACCACATATAATGTGCAATATTGTGTAAATTATAGATGCTACCAAGTATCATTAAGCAACGAAAGTACCAAATATATTAAAACGGTGTTCGTTTACACAAAACTCATTGGCAACTTTGAAAAGATCTATTAAAAGCATCTGTTTTGTCATTGTGGATATGTAAAAACATACAATGATTGAGACGGACATGAGACATAGTAGATTATAAGTATGTCTTAATGCGCCGTAATGCACTGAATGATCGTTCACTGACAGCATTTGTTGCAGGCATAACTAACACAAGATTAAACAATTTTCCAACCTCATAAAATAGTGACTTCTGACTAGAACTTAATAATTTCCAATAGTTTAACACTTCATGAAATGTTTTCAATGTTGTTGATTCGGTCTTGTTTGATTCAAGTAATGTTGAGAACATAGACAAACTGGATTAAGTTTTTGTCGCAATGTTTTTCAGTAATATTTCTCAATCAGAAGATATTCTATTAAATACGATACGACACATTTTCTTTGGAAAAAGTGGGGATGTTTTTCAGTAATATATTTCTCACTCAAAAGATATTTTATTAAATAAGCCCCTACGACACATTTTCTTGGGAAGAAGTGGGGGGGGGGGGCAATGCCCTCCCGGCCCCCACCCCCGGTTCCTACGGCCCTGTTTTAACGAAATATTATATAATGGATACGTTCCCAATGAATAAAAAAGGGGAATAATTATTCCAATATTTAAAAGAGGAAATGTAAATTACCCCAATAACTATCGTGCAATCTCACTTATTTAAACTGTGTGTAAACTATTCACTTCTATTATAAAAAATAGGTTAAATGACTGGTCAGATTCTTATGAGATAATCTCTGAAACACAGGAAGGATGTCGTAAAGGGTACCGTACAACTGACCAGGTCTTCACAATAAATGTCATTATCTGTAAATATTTACGTAAAAAGAAAGG
>NW_022719700.1:0-2310 GCF_011630105.1 Anneissia japonica
TTAACATATCAAAAACTTTTCACAGGCAAGGTAAATTAAATTACTTTTTTTTTTTTTTTTTATTAACAGACCCGGTTAACCCAATTACCAACCAAGTATCAAGTCCTGCGGCCAGCAGCACCGAGTCTCCATCTAGAGTGTCACGTGTGAACGTACAAAAGAAAACGCCAGAACATCTACCTGCAGCCGGCGCCCCAGCGAGTGGCGCGTGGGAAACCTCGCACCGCCAGAGATCAAACCCACCAGGAGGCAAATCTAGCATCATCTTCTAAATGGTTTATTCTGAGTGTGGCGGCAGTCCTTGTGGATTAACTTACGGTCTTTCTTGGTTGTAAATCAAAAATGTTCGGGGTTTTTTCGTGACCAAACTGGTTATTCCATGCTGTTGTAATAAATATAGTAATTATTACTGTACACTATTGTTTCTAGCACTGAAAAAATATACAAAACTAGTCACTGGGATATATTCCAACAAAGGTTGTCTGGAAAATGTTGGTTGTATTTTCACATTTTTTGTCTTGCTTGGTTAATCAGGTTTAGTATGGCCTTATTGGTAAAGCTTGTTAATGTTAATAATAAAGTGTGGTTTGCTGTAAATGAAAATACAAGTCAAAGTAATGAATGCTGTATCAAATGACATAATATTACATGATTGGTCACATGGTGTATGACATCATTATTTTTCGTTATATTTTATTGGTTTTGTATCTCACAAATATACTTATCACATTTAGATTTTCTGAGATAATTTCTTAGGTTGTCAAACACATTTACATAGTTGATATTAAATATTTAGTAATTTATTTAATTTAGTTTTTAAAATGATTTATGACATGAACTTTTATATATTTTTTTCTATCTGAATTTTTTGTACAATTTCCTCAACAATGAAGGCAGTGTTTAAAAATGGATACTGCCCTCATTGTTGAGAAGATTGCACACTGCCCTCATTGTTTTGGAAAGTGTATAACAATCACATCAACAATGAGGGCAATGTTCCTAAAAAAATATCTCAACAGTGAAAATAAATAAAAAATTTCACACTGATTAATTTATGAATGCATTTAAAAAAATTTTAATTCACTACACTTTTTTCCAATTAGAAATTTATATTTATTAGATTTTTTTTACATAGGTTGTTTCCTATCATCAACATCCACTTTAGAAATACAAACTTAAACATTTTGTTATAAATTTAAGCAAATTTTCTTGGACTTTTTCGTATTCAAATTCATATTTTTTCTAAATAATTCAAGCTGAAATATAGTGATTATTTATAATGTAGCGTTAGAGCATCAGAAGGAGAGATTGATTAATGTTTGCAATATTCATACTATAATTCCAGTTCCTGATGGTATATTGTATCTGTAATAAATTGACTGCGTTTAACTTAACATTTAATACCAGCTCTTGATATATCAAAATTGAGGGCAGTGTATCTGATAGCCTTCAACTATGAGGGCAGCATTTCGATTATATTTTAAACGCGTGTAACGTGTCCTCTTGGAAGTTAAGTCACCTGTTTACTGCGTAATGTAGACATTGAATTGACGTATAAATCGTAATAATAAAAATATTGTGTGTGCTGTTAAAATGATGAAAATTTCCCTGTTGGATCTCGAGTAGGGTGCTTTTGATTGCACGTTAGCAAGACGTAGAACGTGATAACGTCACAAAGAAGTCATCTGCGCATGCGAAACCGTTAACAAATCTACGTTTTGCAGATTATGATGGTAGGACTGTCATGCATGAGTGGATCCGTTCTAGGTCACGTCGCGCAAATCAAAATCCCCCTGCTGACTAATTACTCGTGTTTGCTGTTTAGTGCTGGTTTAGTAGGTTCGTGCACTGGTTTATCACTGTAGTTTATTAATGAATATGTAATTGTCATTTATTAGGCCTACATGTAATTTATACTTTATGCTGAATGGAAAAATGTATAACCCAAAATGTAGCATCATCATTAAAATCACTTTAGCTGCAGTCATTTCTTTGTTTGTTTATTGCACCTGTTAAAGCTCTGTCCACACTATCAAAATATAACAACAACCAAAATGTTTGCATGCCCATATATAGTCATGATGTGCCTTTAGGGTTATGATGTGATGTCATTACAGTATGACCATATTGGCATATCGGGTTTTTTTTTTTGTCCATTAAAATTTGATAATCTGGACAGGCCTTAAAAACTATAGCTTGTGTGCTGGCTCAAGTGTATTGCAGAGCTTGGGCCTATCTTGGACGCTCCTCCTTCGCTGCTGTTCAAAATAGCTCAAGGCCCCTCATTCACTTCCAGGTTCCCTCTTAGGT
>NW_022719701.1:0-613 GCF_011630105.1 Anneissia japonica
TTAGATAATGAACTTTAACTGGACTGGAAGCAAGACGCAGAGGCTCACCATCAACAAGAACCAATATCTCATTGATATTTGACATCTGCACCTGGACTTTCGCCGAGTTATTGGTATGGATAACAAATGCTGTGTAAACAGTGGCCAGGGTGTCAAGATACACCTCCATACGAGCTTGGAAGATCAAATTGTATAATTTGGAAGATGCCATCAGGAATTCCCCAGCTCCATTGAAAGTAAATTTCTTGCCGTCAAGAGTTGTTACGTGAGGGTCTCCCATACCTCCTGCTGGTCTAGGTGGGTCATAATCTGAGCAATCATCTGATGGCCGGGTTTTATAGTATTTATCGCAGTTTTTTGATAATTTGCAGCAGGCAATATACGGTAGAACATCATACTTTTGATGGCGCCAGAAGTTATCCACTGGACTGTATCTGTCAGCAGTTCCTCCACCCTGAGATCCGCCGACTAAGATGTTACCATCTGTTCCGTAACAGCACTGTTGGCCAGAGCCTGATGGGGTTGATGTTGTTGATCTGATGCAGTTCTCAGCCCCTTTATGAAAGAAAGAATTCCAAAAATTTGATATTTCGAAGTCAGAATTCGCATTAGC
>NW_022719702.1:0-501 GCF_011630105.1 Anneissia japonica
GCTCGCAACGAATGTAGTCCTGTAAATAAATGAATAAAGAAATTGTGTAATAAAATGCCTCTGGCGTGTCTCGAACCTGCGACCTCTCGCTGTCAAGGCGAGCGTCATAACCATTAGACCACGGAGGCTTCATGGTTAAACAGATTCAAATACCACCAGACAAACTCCATTACACAATAAGTACGACTAGAAACAAATAATAGCATACACTGAAATATAAATCAAGGTAGCCGTTAACACTGTTAAATTATATACATAAATCATCAAAGAAAGGTAAATACAGTGTTCGAATAAAGGACATAATAATACATCGTGTAGCATAGCTCGCAACGAATGTAGTCCTGTAAATAAATGAATAAAGAAATTGTGTAATAAAATGCCTCTGGCGGGACTCGAACCTGCGACCTCTCGCTGTCAAGGCGAGCGTCATAATCATCAGACCACGGAGGCTTCATGGTTAAACAGATTCAAATACCACCAGATACACTCCATTACACAATA
>NW_022719703.1:0-1710 GCF_011630105.1 Anneissia japonica
TCGACGAGGAGGCGACGCTAGAGATGAACGAAGGTTTCGACTTCGACGCACCGTACTCCGAGTACATGGAAACCGTGTGCGGACGTCGCGGCTTCGACAGTTTCGGGTCGGTGCTCGCGAGGATGCAATCCCCGCGCGACTTCAACGCCTACTTCCAACCCATCGGATACCAACTTTCGTACGGTGGCAAGGACGCGTACTCGAGGGAGGCCTTCCCGTGCATAACCACCCGACACTGCGGAAGGATGATCACGACTCTGTCCGGCGCGCATGAAACCAGTCGGGAGGCGCGCGCCGGCACCAAGGTCTACCTGGTCGTCGGCATGAGAAAGTGCTACGGGCCGACCGTGCTCAATCATCCGTACCCGACGTTGCTGTTCTGCGACGATCGACGCCAGCTGCACGAACGCATGAAGGTGGCCAACTACGTTTGCCTGACGCGTCACGCCGTGCATGGTGAAGGCGATAGGCGAATTCGTCAGCGACTACTGCGGCAGGAACAGGAGTCCGCAACTCGAACTGTTCATGAAGACAGACTTCGAAGCTCATCATTTCGAACGTTGACGTCACTCGACGTCATGGGGTACATCATTCGCGACTATAAGTGTGATGCGTACGGATTCGTGTCCGCATTAAACTTTGGAGAGGAGGCATGGGAAAGTCGAAGGAATTATCGGAGAAACTTCAGAAGGATTTGGACGAGATGCACCAGTCCAAACGTGCGATGCTGAACGAGATGGACCGGCTGCGAGCTCGAGCGGAGGCGGCGGAGAGCTACGGGCACCCGTCGCCCACGGCGCCCGATTACGTCGGACTGGGACGGGTTGCCGCCGGAGTCGAGGTGGACGCCGCTAACAAAGAGCTCGACAGGGTGAAGAAAGAACGAGATTTTCTCATGCAGCAGATCGATAGATTTAGAAACGATTGTCAGTCTCTGAAAAACGACGAAAACGTCGGGAGAAGGGAGAGAGCGCTCCTCAGTGAGCAATTGGACAAAGCGAAGAACGATTACCAAGTTCTGAAGAACATGCTACCGGACACCGTGAGGTTGTGCAAGCAGTACAAGTGCCTGTCCGATATGAACTCGCTGCTGAAGGCTCAGTGCGAATCGTACAAGGAGGACTTCAAAAACGAGCGCCGCGATCGAGAGCTTATGGCATCCCGAAGCAAGGCGTCCAACGAACCGAAGATCAGGTCCATCATCAGGCAGCTCCAGCAACTGCTGCGGAGAGGATACGACGACGTGGAGGTGGATGGCGCCGGATGCGGAAACGACGGAGATATAAGCAGCGACGAAGAAGATCGCGGTATGTGTGCTGCTCGTCCGACGAACGGCATTTTCGATCGATCGATCCCTCCTCACTCGGTCGACGTCGAACTGCTCGCCGCGTGCGACAAGCTGCTGGCGCAGCACGGAGAGAATGTGTTTTGAAAAACCAATAAAAGGGGAAAGAAAAACAAAATTGTTATTAGTTTCGCATTTTTTTTTCTTTTCTATCTAACATCTATCGGTGGAAAACGAAAAAGAAAACAACTATGAACCTGTACGACTTCTCGGGCCACTTAATGGACGGTGCTTTCGGAAGCGTTTACTCGGCGATCAGAAGAGTCGAAGAGACGCTCGCCCTTCAGCATCGGATGGTACCCGTCCGAACGTTCGTCCTCGCTGCAGTACTGTCTCTGTTCCTTGTCCACGTCGAAAGCGCACAG
>NW_022719704.1:0-670 GCF_011630105.1 Anneissia japonica
TGATGGTTTTTCACTTCATAATCAACATGATATTAAATTAATTAATGAACAGGATAGAGACCCTGGGTTACAGGAGTTCAAAATGTGTGTCCAGTCAGGTGCTAAACCCCATCATTTTGCAGGCAAGTCCCGGTATTATGAACGATTATGTAGGGAGTTTCATCGTTGTTAAAGATTTATGATGGTTTAATGTCCGCATTACTCATGATAGACGTAAGGGTGAAATTGTACAGTCCATCATACCTAGTTGTCTACAAAGGGAAGTATTAACATCATTTCATGGTTCTAATTCAGGACATTATAATTCTGACAAGACTCATTTCAGCTAATTGTACTGGCCTTATATTGCATGTGATGTGAAAAATTTTGTTTGGAATGTCTACCGTGTCAGGCTAGACAAAGACCTGTCCCTGGATTACGTGCTCCAATGGGTACAGTGCCAGTGAACCATCCATTTGAGAGAATTGCAGCCGATATTACAGAGTTGCCTGTGTCAGCCAGAGGTAATTGTTAGGCGTTAGTAGTAGGTGATTACTTTACCAAATATATAACTTTATACGCAATTTCCAATCAGACAGCAGCCACTGTTGTCAAGTGCATATGCAAAGATTTTATCAATTGACATGGCGTACCAGGGTCTATTCATGTGGCTCAGTTTGAGTCAAATTTA
>NW_022719705.1:0-561 GCF_011630105.1 Anneissia japonica
TATAAGCTAGAGTGAAAATACCAACAATAATGTATAATGAATAGGCCTAACAGAATAATAATAATGAAACCAGAATAAATAGAAATAAAATTATAATTAAAAGTGACCGAAAACTAAGAGAAGAATATTTAGCGGCAGAAGGAAAATTCACTGATGAATCCCAAGTCTTTATTGAGGCCGTGAGTGTGTGTTTTGAGTTTTAAAATCCATTTCAGTTCTTCTCGTTGTCTGTGTTCAGTAGAACGGAAGTTACTGGCTATGAGAGTCACTTTGAGATGGTGAATATTGTGGTGGGGGGAGTTAAAGTGTTCCCCTACAGGGAAACCAATATTTTTTTTTTCATAGCCACTTAACTTAAGTGACTTAATTCCTTTAACTAGCTATAATTGAGTGGTTCACGTCGAACTTTTAACTATTTAAGTGGATGTATATCTAGATAAAAGTTCGACGTGAACCAAGCTATTGACTACAGGAGTAGCCGAAATATTCGCCAAATAAATTTTAGTGTTTCTAAAGTCAAAATCTTACGTATTTGAGTTTATTTACTGTTACGTTATATTC
>NW_022719706.1:0-1207 GCF_011630105.1 Anneissia japonica
TAAAGAACACCTTTTAGAATGATACCGATAATTGTATCTGACCTGACTAATTTCATTTGCAATTCTGTCCATTCAAAAAATTATATTAGAAAAAAAAATCGGTTTTAGTTACTTCTTTGGTGATGCGTCCCGACTTCACTTGAACTTTGTCAGTTTCAATTTGTTAAGTTGTGTTTATTTATTTTGCGGCACAGCGGAATATTAAACGTTCAAATTGATGATTCGGACACAGAATTTGCCATCTTTTATCCCACGTAATGCGACTCCCGTTGCTTATTGTATGTATTATTGATATCACGCCTTTAATTTAAATATAACCGGCAAGATCAGAAACAACAGAGAAATTCCCCAAGCAATGCATCTGTTTTAATTTCACCAGATAAAGGTTAATTAGAAGTATATTTATAATATATAATAAATCGATATGATTAATTATGATATAATATATTATAAAGGATGATGTCGTTTGTTTTGATGAAGAAAATGACACACACCCATACTTCGCATTTGTGCACAGTATAAATCAATAATTTATTAAATAACAAATAGGCCTATTCTATATAGCAGAGAGGCGGTCGCGTGTGTTCAATATAAATGAAATTCAAACTGGAAATCGGAGTAGAAACTATAATATCTAAACATGAATATTTTACATGTCATGCAGAGGAGACCTGGGAACAGGTATTTATTCATGTTCTAATAAAATAGTGAATGGTGCTGCAAATATTCCGTTTCCTGTTTGATTTCTCGTTATACAGAATTCCCTTTACATAACATATTTGCTCTTATTGCCGAGCTCATCTTTACTATTGTGAAACAGGATACAGCCTAAATGTTTACTGACCTAACAAACTTAAGTATACACTGTATTAGGCGTATTTAGACCTACCTCACATTATAATGAACCGTTCCGCTAAGCCCCGCCCCTTGGATATTGTTGCTGTGGTCCCACAAAACAACAATAGGGAGCTTTAGATTGCAAGACGACGGGAGGACGTAGAACGTAATGACGTCACTAAAAGTCATCTGCGCACACAAGAACGTTAAGGTCACCTCGTCGAGTATCTGCAACGCATTTTGGCCAAATCTACGTATGCAGAGAACGTCGGACGCCAGGTAGGACGATCACGCATGAGTGATTCCGTTTTAGCGTCGCGTCGTCGCACAAATCGAAAGCTCCCTAATGTTCAAAGATACGCGAACACGT
>NW_022719707.1:0-747 GCF_011630105.1 Anneissia japonica
GTCCGTCTGAGGATCGCGGACACGTCCGTGTACTCGACGACGGTAGGTGATCCGAGGAGGCGTCCACGTACTCGACGTCCGTCTGAGATTCGCGGACGCGTCCGCGTACTCGACGTCCGTCTGAGATTCGCGGACGCGTCCGCGTACTCGACGTCCGTTGGGTGTTCGTGTATTTAGGCGGTGCACCCGGCGCCGGTGCTCGTGTACGCGACGACTTGTCCGGCACCGGTTCTCGTGTTCACGCCGTCGTCGATTCTCGAAAATTTTTCTAAGTCCAGATTTTCGAAAATTTTTCTAAGTCCAGAAAAGACGAAATTTTTTCTAAGTCCAGCTTTTTCGAAAAAGTCCAGCGTAACACCTCCAATTCACACCTTCTCGTGTACACGACGGAGCACCGTCGACTGACCACACGTCACTGCAGCACTCTACGCTCACTCAACGAGAACAAAAAAATACAAGATATGGAGAAAGTCAAATTTGTGTTTTTTTTTCTCGAAAGATTTATTTTTCGTAATTAAATATTTAAAATAACGAGTATAGGAGTACGAGCAGAATCTGCGTCAGGTGAGAACAAGTCTCTTTTTTGGACCTCACATCTCTAGATTATTTTTTGTTTACTTCGTACCGTCGAATATTTTAAAAAACCAGCATACAGGTCAAGGTGAGATAATATCTCCCTCGAAAGATATCGTCCGACTTCTTTAAATCAATCTTCACTCCGTACCCTAATGTAAATCGGGTTGTCAA
>NW_022719708.1:0-812 GCF_011630105.1 Anneissia japonica
TTTCCCTGACACCTCTTGTAGGTGGTAAAAGAAATATCTGTAAAGAAAAAGTTGATACTAATTTTAAAAAAAATGAAACACAGTTTCTTGCTGAATCAACTTACTGGATGCATGTACATGCAAAAAAAACAACAGCAGCCCTATGACAGAACCTAGTTGTTTAGAAGCTTTACAGTAAACAAATCAGCAGCTAACAAAGCAGCGTTTCTCAAGACCAATAACAGCGCTTTGAGTCTCTAGCTTTCTCTATTCAACATTTATTTTTCAGTTCTCTTGTCGTGTACACAAGGTCTAGTAATCATGCAGTCTAACAAACACAATTTCTAGCAATCAAGCAGTACAAAAATTCTAGAAAACTAACCTCTTTTTGAAAGTCACGAACTAAACTCGCATTTTTGGCAACTTGCTGAAAAGCACTCCTGAAAAAAGTAAATAAACATTAGCATATTTTAAGTACTGGTTTTACCGTATTGGCCTATTGTATTTTTATTTAGATTATTTTTAAACATTTCTTAATTCAAACATTTATTAATCACATTTCTGTGCAATTTATATAAGTTTTAACCCTGTCATTTCTTAATTCAAACATTTATTAATCACATTTCTGTGCAATTTATATAAGTTTTAACCCTGTTATCTCTTTTTTTATTATTTAACTTTTAACAATTTTAATGTATATGAATAAAAACAATTAATTACTATTAATAGACTCACAAGTGTACAACTTCTATGAGGTTCAAATGACCTCCAATTTCATCAAGTATTTTAACATGTATTTTATCTCAGTGGCAGATCTGGGGGGGGGGGGGGTG
>NW_022719709.1:0-1541 GCF_011630105.1 Anneissia japonica
AGGTCATTTTGAATTTGGATAAACTAATATTTCTTTTTAATAAAATTGTTGTATTTCCAGGATAAGTAGAAATTAATATAAATGTCATATCTTTTATTTGGTATTTACATAAAATACAATATACATAATACCATATTATATTATTTAATGACAATGATGAAGGCAATGGAGATGGTTAACAGAATTATTAATGATAATGGTGAAGCGAGATACAAATTGATCTCTCTATTATACTTTTACCAATAACACCATTTAACCTTATTAATAGACAAAAGATAAAAGGTTTAAGTCATAGTCACAGTTATTAAAAATCTCAATGAGAGGAAAAGTCAGGGGTCAGATGTAAAGTCAATGAATGTAGAGATTAATTTAAAGTAGAAAACAATTTAATTAAATTTTTGGTTATGCAAGCATTCCCATTTTAGGATACTCCTAATTTTCTTGTTGTCGACAAATACGGTATATCATTTTAAAGTTGTTCCATAGTGTGAGATGATGCAACAAACTGTTACTTTTGTTACAGAAACTGGAAAATTTGGATTCATTGGTCAATCTAGAGAGTTTATTTATTGGCAAGAATAAAATAAGTAAACTTGAAAACTTGGGTGCCCTAAAGAAACTGAGAGTATTAAGCATACAGGTTAGTGTACACTACAACACTTAGTAAGTAGTACAGAAGTACAGTTAAACTTGCCTAAGTCGACTTTGCCTGACTCAAATAATTTCTAAGTCATCGTTATTCGATAGCCAAATTGTTGTGTTTTCCATTAATTACTGACTTGTAAGTCAAATTATATCTAATTCAAACAATTTTCAATGCCATTTTGGATTCAACTATACCGTTGCATTTGACTTTGGACTGTGAACAATCAAAGTAGAAAACTAGGAATAAATACTAGAAATTGCAAATTGCAAGTGAAGTGCTGCGAAGTACAACTGCATATAAATGTTCTTCGATCAAAATTATTTATGCGAGTCAAGTGAAAATAATGAATAATAAAAATATTAATAATATGAGACACAACCCATTGTCTATATTAGAACACTTCTCATTGGGTAACAAAGTCGTAATTTTTAATTTTTGTCAAAAAGTGTCTATAGTGGTAAATTATGGTTTAGGTTTTTTTTAATAAAGTTTCAAAAATTTCTATGTATGTTATGTGGAAAATGTAGTTGATTACCAAAGGTTACAATTTTTATTTTGAAGACTGCATGGTCTAGGAAGTGTAAATTTTTTTATGGGGCAAGTTTCCAAGGGCGGGTTTTCTAGGGGTGAGTTGACTGCCAAAGTGCAAGCCAGCGTGTTATTTAATCACAAGTGCGAGACATCGCAAGCGTGAGCCAGCGAGCCATGATGTCACGGCAATAGATACGAGACATTACTCAAGTTGTGCGAGGTACCGGCTGAGATTTGTGGAATACAATTCAAAAAACAACTATAGGTCTAATAATGAAATATTGTGATGTTAAATAGACTATGTTAGCTATCAAGGAGCGACGTTGTTTTTCATTGGGACCTTCGTCCCTTCAAGGCTAGGCCT
>NW_022719710.1:0-1042 GCF_011630105.1 Anneissia japonica
AATCCGCAGGTCACCGACCCTTTATACCGTAATGATTTTGATAAACAATCACAATTCTCTGTACTCTCTACTAAACATTTAACGAATGAACTTCCTTGTGTTGTGGTCATATTATATTAGACTGTTATATTTTTAAAGAAGACCATTCAGCAAACAACATAAAACAAAATTCCCACGTCGAAGCATGCATAAAACGTACAATTTCCTGAAATTTGAAAATAGAGCGGACTTCCTTATGATTTTTCCTTATGTTGTGGTCATATTAGAATAAATAAAATTTGAATTGTCTTTTTCTTAGCATAAGTCTTTTTTGTGAACTTTACTGTACATTTTGTTTTGGACGCACCTTGACTGAGAAGTGTGCCACTGATTGAAAAGTGTAGTTCCTAATAAATTATTATTACAGTGTTCGAATAAAGGACATAATAATACATCGGGTTCGAGTCCCACCAGAGGCATTTTATTACACAATTTCTTTATTCATTTATTTACAGGACTACATTCGTTGGGAGCTATGCTACACGATGTATTACTATGTCCTTTATTCGAACACTGTATTTACATTTCTTTGATGATTTATATATAATTTAACAGTGTTAACGGCTATCTTCATTTATATTTATATATATACATATATATATACATATATATTTATAAGTCGTTGAAACAAAACATTATGACAACAAGGCATGTAGACTGTAGAACACTTTATTTTTTTTCGAAAGAAATTTTCGGCCAGTCCTCTGGCCTTCATCAGCTTTACTGAATGTACATTTACTTTCAGTTTTTTGTTTCAACGACTTATATATAATTTGAAGAACACACGTGGATTTACAATGATATACATATATATTTATATACAAGAAAACATGTAACACTGGGTTAAAGACTCAACATTTTATTGCACTACAGACTGTTTCATGAGGGGTGCCTCAATCATCAGGTGCTAGGCTTTGAGTGAAGGAATAATGAAGTAGATAGATTGTTTATCAGAACAAAAGTATGTTAATTACCAGTGATTAAGTCTCTATTGTTTAGATGG
>NW_022719711.1:0-1145 GCF_011630105.1 Anneissia japonica
GGGGGGTCCTGACCCCACCCCCCGATCCGCCAGTGTGAATTGCGACAAAATCTAACTCTGTCTGGGATTGGATAAAGGGGGTCCTGACGCCCCTTAAATTAATCAAAATTAAAAAAAATATCCCGATTATAGTAGAAAATGCCTTGGTAATGTGAAAAATGTAATATATATGAAACCCTCATATGATTGATTTACAGAGTAACTGAGTGACCCTTGCCTCAGACCAGCACACACACCGTGTCAACTATAGAAATCTCGAATGTTGTGCGTACAGTATAATAATTAAAGTTGAAATAAAAAATGTTTTGTTACCAGTGGCGTCGAGAGGGGGGTGTCAGGTCAGGGGGGTCACTGCCCCGGGGCCTGGGTCTACTCGGGGGCCCGGACCAAGATGAAAAATTTTCGGGGTAAGAGAAAAATCCCCATAGGGCTCGAGCCCAAGCCAGGATGAAAACTTTTGTTGTCAGAACAAACTCTCATTATGGTTTTATGGGCGTCTTTCTCAGTCTTTCTGTATTTTTATTACTAGATGAATAATCCCTCAGGGGAATAGTCCATCCAATGCTCTCCCATTCCAAACCAGATGCAAAGTGGTATGTATATACGTGTATTATATATATAATTATTATCGTTTATTCATCAGATTATTCTGATACATCTACATTGCAAAAAAATAATCACATGGAATCATATTCATGTATGTGGGTTTGGACAAATAGGGTCTTAGGAGGAGACTTAATTTGGGGAGCAGCCGAGTGAAGGGGGGAGGGGCATGTGAGGTGTTGCCCCGGGGCCTTTACTGGCTCTCGACACCACTGTTTGTTACTAACTCACTGGTTACCCATATATAGAGGTAGCAAATGAAAGCACTGCAATGTATTACTCTATTATTTGGTGGTCTGGAAAGAGTGTAAATTAACTCTTCCACATTTACCCTTCCTGTGCGATCACCTAAAACGTAAACGATCACCTCTTTTAACGTCCATTCTCATATGGTCCTGAACACTTTAAAAGTTAGTCTGTAATATGTTTTTACAACAAATACAATCAGATTATCTAACAAGTCGAATCCACAATAAAACGCGGCGATTGTGCACCGTTAGCTGCGTCAAACTAATATTACAAAACTTTTATCACGTAAAATA
>NW_022719712.1:0-1302 GCF_011630105.1 Anneissia japonica
CTCTCTAATAGCCCTGCATATAAATACCTGTATCTACAACTTCATTCCAACAACAGAAAAAAGCAGAGTAAGATTTCAAGTTTGATGAAGGCATGAGGTTTTGGGTAGTATTTGTACAAAATCGTTAAATTTTTCAATAAAGGATAGATTTTACAGTGACTGATGGGTTACCACCGGAGGGTTATTCAACCTGATTTTGGGGATGCATGGTGGCATGCGTGTGGCCAAAAACGTTGTAAACGGGTGGCATTGTCGTAAGCAACCATGATTTATCATACTTTGTGTGTTCAGGACATAGTAATCATCCAAGCTTAAAAATATGGTAGGCCTACTACTAGTAAGAAAATTGAGAATGTGTTTTATGAATAAATACTACAGTAGGTATGACAAAGTCAAAAACATTTATTCACACATTTAAAAAAATATTTTGAACAGAACAGCTTAATTGCAATTTTTCTATTTTTTTTTTTGTCATTCTACTGGGTGCAATTTTGGTATTTGAACACTTTTAAATTCAGATCCCTATCCAAAAATAAAAACCACTAGGCCTAGCCCTAGGCTAGGCTATAATTTAAATCCTCGCTAGCTAGAGACCCCTGGTTCGTTGGCCGAGCTTCTAGGCCTAGCCTAGCCTAGCCTATGTAATGAGAGTCCACGCTTTCTTTACAGAAAATATTTAGCTAGCTAAAGCAAGCAAAGACCGTAAATACATATTAATTGGGAACTTCATTATAATCCATGTCATTTCTTACCTCTTTAGCAGATGTTGGCATGGTTACTCGCTCACCTTTTAAACAAAACACAACAAAAAAATATCGGGAGAAAAATATGCAATGTTTACTTGTCGTTTAGTGACAAAAAATTGTGGAAGCCCGCCCTCAATAGTTCTATCATTAAAAATTATTAGAAGAACCTCCTCTCTCACCCAACCATTAGTATTATATATACATTAGTATAATAATGACACTGTAATACTCGAATTAGTTTTAATTATCATTGTAGATTATAAATTTAATAATAATAATAATAATAATAATTATAATAATAATCCATATTTGCAAGCTTATATGCGCAAGTACCAAAAGTGTTCGACCAATCAAATCACTATCCCTAGTAGTGACATAGCTATGAATAAACTAAAGATCAAAGTTACCATAGGCCTAGGCCCACACATTCTATGTGCAGTGTAGCATGCACACAGTGACCCAAGTTGGCATGGAAACCAAACATACATTAAAAAAATAATTAGCCTACCATTACTAGTCAAAATAAAAACTTGGGTCTTTTTCACACCATCTATAT
>NW_022719713.1:0-2469 GCF_011630105.1 Anneissia japonica
TTATATTTATTATTTATCTTACTAAATCAAGACTACAAAATATTATTTGATGAACAATCTTTTCAAATATGTGTATTGTCATTGAGGACATCATTTTTTGACATTTAAAAGAGGTAAAATAATTGTAAATAAAAAATAAGCTAGGCCTAGGCTAATTAATTAAAAAAATAATACAGCAGTACAAACAAGTTCCTGTCGTGGACAGCGAGTGGAAAGGAGACTCCCATGAAGTCAAGTGTATGTTTTTCTTATTGAAAAACAGCTCCATACTGTACTTTAAATTAACGGTCTAAACTCGTGTTTGTCATTCACAAATTATCAAGCAATACATTGTTTATTCTAGTAAGCTACAGCAGTCTTTCTGCACATACAAATAAACAACATGCCTTTGCTTTGTAGGTTCGCTTCGCGTAGCCTTGCTTAGATTGTTTATATCAGGCTATGATGTATCTACGAAGCCTGTGCGCAGGTAAAATTGCAATATTTTGTGGCGGTACTGTAATTTGAGACCATTCTACAGGTACGGGTACCCAATTCATCAATACTTTAACATAAACCTAACCCTCTAATTGGAGACTTGAACTCCAAGACTGTTCCACATTTTCAGGTCCCAAAAGTGGTTTTGAATTCAAGTAAGCATTGATGAATACATTTCTACAAGATTGTTTTGTTTCCTTATTTTATTTCTTTCCATATGGTGTGATACCCATCTCTAATGTGCTAAGTAGTTATAATCAAATTAAAATGATGGTATTCATTGTTGTGATAGTAAACTACTATGCTGAGTTAATTAGTTTTTCAAAAAATATGCTGTAGATTCATTTCTTCATCCAATTAAAGACCATGTTTTTGGGACCCCATTGTTCAATGGTCTTTAGCAGTTTTTTGGTCAAAGATAAATAAAAATAAAAAACGGGACCACAGAAAAGTGGTCTTTAATTGGAGATGGTCTTAAAATTGAGGGGTCTTTAATTAGAGGGAGACCTGTATTTCTAAAGATTAAAATGTTCCTATGTAGCTACAGTAATAGCATTAAAGATACTGTAACTTCTTACAAAAATAGAAATATTATATAAAAATTATAATTAAATTCATGTACTGTAATACAGTGTTAAATATTGAAAATATACAGTACCCCTCTAATTCCGCGACCGCTTTTCAAAGGCCCAAATAACAATCTTCAACATTTTAACACAAAGCTAGCCCTCTAATTTGAGACCAATCCTGAGACCACCCCAAATTTTCAGGTCCCCAAGGGTTGTCTCGAATTGGAGGGCGACTATATTTGTTTTTTTAAAACAATAAACGAATGTCTATGCTCTTTCTTTTCAGGGAGATTCCAGTGGAGTCTCGGGATATTTAGGGGTTGGGAATCGATATGGTTATGATTTATCAGATCTATCTGACGCAGACATTCAACAGAAGTTGGAGCAAATTAAGGAACAAATTCGAAAAGAAATTCGAAGAGAACTAAAGATTAAAGAAGGTGCTGAAAATATGAAGAAGGTTACTGCAGATAGGAAAAGCTTATCGATTGTTGTGAAGAAATCAAATAGTAGACTTCAGGAACTGCAGCAGGAGTTGAACGAGTTAAATGCTCATATAGTTGTCAACCAATCAATGGATGAACCTGTATTTGGTAAGTAATACCTTTTTGCTTATTAAATTGAATCTAATTTCACTTTATGGAAAAAAAAATCCTCATACTTACTATTTTGGAAATCAGAATTTTGGAAGCCTAATTCAGTATCAGTATTTAGTTTAGTCAGTTCGTAGTTTTAACTGCTCATGCCCATATCAAGATGAATCAACGTTTAAACTTAAACATACACACAACATAAGTTTATGTCAATTAACCTTGGATACAGCATGCGCAGTTAAAACAACGAATTGGCTTATTAAAATCATTTTTCCTCCATTTGTGGCAAAGACAAGCCAAGCCAGTCACTCGTCGCAA
Organism: Anneissia japonica; assembly: GCF_011630105.1. Lineage (NCBI taxonomy): Eukaryota > Metazoa > Echinodermata > Crinoidea > Comatulida > Comatulidae > Anneissia > Anneissia japonica. The sequence goes on from NW_022719713.1 coordinate 1,958, forward strand.
ATCGTGTTTTATAATATATATATATATAATGTTAACACAACACTTTTTAAGGATTTGATGACAGTTTCTGCATGAGAAATGCTTGAAATCATAAACTTTGAAGGCTGATTTCTCATATATTGTTCTTTAAACAGCTGTATGTTTAAAAGCTTGTAACTTCATACGGAAATGTCCGATTTGAATGATTTTTTTACCATTTTATAGCTATTATTTTACTCTCTAACACTGTATTAATAACTCAAAATCGATTTTTGCGACGAGTGACTGGTTTGGCTTGTCTTTGCCACATTTACAAATTTAAGAAATGGTGTATACTACAATATGTGTCTGTCTACTTTGAAATATATAAATTCTATTCCATTAGCCATAAATAATGATTAACCTTTGTACAAGCAAACAAAGCAGAAAATAATATAGAGAAGTGATTAATTGGGTGTTGACCTTGTTGTATACCATATTCTATTGATATGCTACAGTGTCACAAACAATGATAAATGTTTGTGGTAGTTTTT
>NW_022719714.1:0-1584 GCF_011630105.1 Anneissia japonica
AGTAAAGGTACATTAAAAAAGTTCTACGAAAGATAGTTCATAATAAACTGAACAACATCTAAGTCACGTCAACACCAAGTTCGGAACTACTTCGCATTGGGTCTATTTCCTCACTGAGCTGCTGGTGAGCATCCTCTACCAGGGGATTTCGTGGCTCTTGCACACACACCTGAGATATTTCATTGTCGTATTCTTCACCATCACTTCCAGAATGATGCAAGTCCAATTCATGCTAATAGAAGGTGAAAGTCAAGACAAATTAGCGTTATATATAATTTTTATACTTGCAACGATAAAAAGCAATTGTTTATATAGTCACAGTTTTTACACTAGACAATACGATAACGATTTATCGTGTAAACGGTACAAAAATATTTTGTAAAATCAATTCAATTGATGTCATAATCATGGAAGCGATGAACTCGTCGCCATTTCAATTGATTGCTCAAACTATTTTTTATTGTATACCGTTAATTCTCGGATAATCGGCGCTCTTGAGTAGGCACTGCATCAAACCTGATTTTTTAGCCAATAAGCGACGATTGATAGGTAACATGGAAACATGCATGGAAAGCACCACGGCAATAATGTTTTTATAAGTGCCTCATTGAAATTGCCAACAAATTATTTTCGAATAAGCGCTTTTTAGATTTTTTATCGTTACCGCTGTCGTTGCAAGTATAAACAGCTCTTTACAATTACTAATAAAAGAAATCACTTTGAATCAGCGGTGGTGCCATATTAAATTACTCGACGGGGTGAAGATGAGTCGTCGAAAAATTTCGCGAAAGTATTCCAGGCCCGAATAGGAGTTCCAAAATTATTATTTAATCGAGTTGAATTCTACTAATAGGCCTATGTTAAAACGCATGTACGGTCGCCCTTTAATTAATCTCTTATACACATCTAGATGTGTAAGATAGGCAATTATAGACCACCTCCAATTAAATTCCACTGTGGTCCCAAATCATTGGCGATATTATTAATTATTATTATTATTAATTATTATTATTATTAATTATTATTATTATTAATTATTATTATTATTAATTATTATTATTATTAATTATTTATTATTATTAATTATTTATTATTATTAATTATTAATTATTATTAATTATTAATTGTTATTAATTATTAATTGTTATTAATTATTAATTGTTATTAATTATTAATTGTTATTAATTATTAATTGTTATTAATTATTAATTGTTATTAATTATTGTTGTTATTAATTATTGTTGTTATTAATTATTGTTGTTATTAATTATTGTTGTTGTTATTAATTATTGTTGTTGTTATTAATTATTGTTGTTGTTATTAATTATTGTTGTTATTATTAATTATTGTTATTAATTATTGTTGTTATTATTAATTATTGTTGTTATTATTAATTATTGTTGTTATTATTAATTATTGTTGTTATTATTAATTATTGTTGTTATTATTAATTATTGTTGTTATTATTAATTATTGTTGTTATTATTAATTATTATTATTATTAATTATAATAATAATAATTATTATTATTATTATTATTATTATTATTGTTGATATTGTTGTTGTTATTATTGTTATTGTTAT
>NW_022719715.1:0-531 GCF_011630105.1 Anneissia japonica
AAAATTTAAACCATTGTCATTGTGCCACTGAACTTTGCCTTACGTAATGGAATTTTTATGTTTTTTTCGAAATCATTGTATAGTATGTATACATACATGTGGTTCAGTTTGTCAACATACATTCCATTTGGTACATCTGTCCTTCAAATTGTGTTTTCAGGGTGATAGTGGTGGGCCTCTGATGTGTAAACGTGATGGTATATGGTTCGTTGCTGGCGTTACTAGTTTCACTAAAAACCCGTGTGCTTCTGACGTTGGTGGTTATACAAGAGTATCCAGCTACACCGAACTGATAAATGATATACTTAGTGGCGGTGAGTGATTTAACATTTTTGTTTAAAACAAACATGGATTTACGTGTCTTTACACATGCCTAATTAAGCTCATATTATCGAAGTTAAAATAATAATAATAATAATATGACTGTGTACAGTATTTTTTTAAACCATAATTATCAAGCATTCTTTAATCATTTTGTAACCGCAGAATGTGGTCATATCTGCATCAATGGTGGTTGTATTTCAAGAAACT
>NW_022719716.1:0-851 GCF_011630105.1 Anneissia japonica
TAAATTTAAATCGTACTTCTAAAATTAATCATGGTATTAGAAATATTCAGTTCTTTAATGGTTGGTTACTGATACAGTGGAGCTCATTTTACCTTATATGCTTATATTATTTGTAAGTACTGTCAAACAGCATACTTTTTCCAGTTGGCTTCCAATTATCCTTATTGAACATCTAGTTTTATTTTGGCTGGAAGTAGATGCTCAATAATAATTAGCCAAATAACTTTTTAAAATGGTTTTGCCCCAACAAGGTGTTGGAGCTACTCCTAAGTAAGAGGCTATTTTAAAAATTGGTATATTTCCATGAATGACTTGATTATGTAAATTTCAGTTTTTAATTATGCAAAATGTATTTAATTAAATAATATTTGGTTATATCACTATATTTTTCTAAGCCTAATTTTTTTTAAATTTCTTTAAGTATTATATTAAGTACTTTTTTTATGTAAGTGTTTAATTATTATTAAGACATAAATCACTCTCTGTGTACAATGTTTTTACACCTGTTGAACTAATTGGATTATATTTCATTATTAAGGAAAAGTTTGTAAATGTTTATTAACTTAACTTTTTAATTAATTTTTTTTAAATAATAGTTTCATATAGTAATATAGTGCACAACTACTGTGATACCTTTTAGCTCTGTGTATTTTTACATATGTAAACTGTTTATTGAAAGTTATGTGTTTTTATTGAGCTTGTCGACAAAAATAATTTTCCTATTTTGGACATATAAAGATTCTGTATTCTGAAATATAGCAAGACCTACAATACTTCACACAGACCATAAAAAATGGAAGCTCGTATGGTTAACCGACTGTGCCTAAAAACCGAGTGTCAATCAAAATTTA
>NW_022719717.1:0-1001 GCF_011630105.1 Anneissia japonica
ATATACTATGTATATATATATATATGTATATATATGTGTGTGTGTATATGTGTGTGGGTGTGTGTGTGTGTCTGTGTGGGTGTGTGTGGGTGTGTGTACAGGTTGACTTCATTTTTTGTTAACATTTCAAAATTGTGGTTTCTATTACCGTCTCATTTGTTTTGTATATGAATCCATAAAAGTGAAACTACAATACTTACAATTGATGGTGTAGCAACCTCGGTTGCAGTCTTCTTCGGCGAGTTGGTCTCTGTATGTGTGAGTCTTTTCCGTTTGGCTGTTTGGTTTACCTCTGTAAGTGTCGGCATGGGTCGGTTCAAAGAATTGCCGTCTTTGTTTATGCCGTTGACTTTTCGCTGTCCAGCAAGAGTACCGGTAAATGTCGAGTTAATTGCAACATCAGTAGCTGTCTTTTTCTGCGGCTTTGTCGTTGTGCTATTTGGGTTTCTTTTCCTTTTATTAATGTCCTGGTTTGGCTCTACATTAACAGTAATCGTTGGTAACACAGGCCGACTGAAACAAGCTCTGTCACTTTCCAGCAGTAATGCCGCACTTTTGCAGAATTTCTCCATGTACATCTTGTTATCTACATATAAGAAAAAAATAATCTTGATACATTTTGCAGGAACATAATTAATGATCAAAATGTTACATTATCCATCAGTAAATAATAGCCAGTAATCAGTGTTACTATAAAATTACCTTACTATGTAGGCAAGTAGATACTACCACTATCTAGGTTAAAAAAGGGCAGGTGGGTGTATGACTTCTTTGGCCGCCAGCAACCTCGGCCGCGGTTACTTAATGAAATTTGCCTAAGCCTTATAATGTAATTAATATTAGATAATAATAATAATAATTATTATTATTATTATTAATTATTTTGGCATTAATTACCTTGGCCTATGTAATTAAGAACGTACAGTACAATACATTTAGATAATAATAATAATAATAATAATAATAATAATAATAATAATAATAATAATAATAATAATAAT
>NW_022719718.1:0-537 GCF_011630105.1 Anneissia japonica
CAGATTCTTCATTTAAGGTCGTTAATTTAAGGTCATTCAAGGTCATTGCAGGTCAAATATTGTATAGCATCTTAATTACCTAACTGCCATGTTTTACATCTGAATCATACTGAAGCTCTTGAAATTCGTTTTTTTACTAGAAACTACAGTACTTAATTCAGGGTAATTTTGGCAGCCATCTTTAATTTCAAAATGGCTGCCGTGCAAAAACTATATTTATTAATATCTTAGCTTTTAAAATCACTTCAAATTAGAATTCTGATATTTAACACTATGTTAATGTGGTCAAGAAACTATAAATATGACCATCTATATATAAATATATAGATGGTCATTAGGATAATATATAGGTCAGTTAAGGTCATTCAAGGTCATTTTATGTTAAATACCATATGATATCTATTTCATCAGACGTCGTTATGACGTCCATTTTAGGTTAAGGTGATTTTGCAGCCAAATTAAAGATGACTACCATAGAAACATATATGTTTACATAATCAAATAAAACGCCTTTACCAGTTGTGACGTGGTCAGATA
>NW_022719719.1:0-668 GCF_011630105.1 Anneissia japonica
CCTCTATAAATATATATGGATGGGTGAAATTTTCTCATCAACGTACTTGAAAATGATTAAATAGATCGAAACGTTGAATCTCAAAATGTCTCTGTCTCTTATCAAAGTTACTGTCGTTTTGTTTTATTTAAGACTAATTAGTGGATCTTCTGGTTTAAAAAAATAATATGTACAAGAAAATTGAGTGAAGTTATAAATTAATAATCTTAATAATCTTAGGTTGTTGCGTGAAATGCTAAACGATGAGGAGTGGAATGCGGTGTTTATCATGTGTGAATTATGATTTTGCGTTTTAAAATATTAAAAAGGCAATTATAATAAATTACCGGTACTATTGTAAACAGCTACGGTACTATATTAAAAATAACAACTACAACAATAATAATGATGATGATTAAACGACCCAATACTTCTAGTAAGTATTCAAGAGCTTCTTTAAACGACCCAATACTTCAAGCAGGTATGGGGATGATGATAATAATAATAATAATAATAATAATAATAATAATAATAATAATAATAATAATAATAATAATAATAATAATAATAATAATAATAACATTATTAACAATAATAATAACAATGATGATGATGATAATAATAATAATAAAGTCGATCATAATTATGCTCTGTGTGTGCATAAATAATATAATAGAGCCGTATTTCTG
>NW_022719720.1:0-537 GCF_011630105.1 Anneissia japonica
CCTATATAAGTATATATGTAAGTATGTGTATATATATATAAGTATGTATATATAAATATATATACATATATATAAGTATGTATATGTATATATATATATAAGTATGTATATATATATAATATATAAGTATGTATATATATATTATAATGCATATATGTATGTATATATAGGCCTATATAAGTATATATGTAAGTATGTGTATATATGTATATATATAAGTATGTATATATGTATATATATATATATGTGTATGTATATATGTGTATGTATATATATAGGTATATATATAAGTATGTATATGTGTGTATATATGTGTATATATGGAGATATATAAGTATGTATATATATAAGTATGTATATTATGTATATGTCTATATATTATGTATATATATATGTATATGTGTGTATATATATATAAGTATGTATATATGTATATATACATACTTATATTTATATATATATATACACACATATATGTGTGTATATATACATAAGTATGTATATATGTTATAATGCATATATGATATGTATGTATAT
>NW_022719721.1:0-500 GCF_011630105.1 Anneissia japonica
ATATTCAAGAATTTAGCAATGTCATTACATGAAATCCAGAAAACATATGGTACGGTACAGGCCTATATCTATAGGCATTATCATTCAAATTACTTAACTTTAGTTAGTGTTAAAGGAGGCTCACAAAAACTTGAACTAGATCTTGTTATGAAATATCCCAAGTTAACAACTGGTGAAGCAGAATAAAGACAGCAACACGCACATGTCCCACAAACACAGTTGTTTTCATTTTAAAATAAAACATAATTTTGTACTGATTAGTCTTTTTTGTGCCGAAATATGGAAAAAGCTAATTTTGCAGACGTATCAGCTGTCGCAAAATCTTCGCTCACAACGGCTGGATTGAGGAATATACGTATCCTTTGAGACTAACGCACTCATCGTGCAGCCTTTGCACCTTTTTGCAAGAGGAGAACCGTAGGAACATTTCCATCGGAATTTACTATAGTAACAGTTTCTAGATAACTCGTTTGTATAACGTATTCACACGATGTAGCCTG
>NW_022719722.1:0-564 GCF_011630105.1 Anneissia japonica
ATGTATTATTTGAACATGTACATATTGAACAGGTACATCTGATAAGCTCAGCACTTGTTTCAGGGCCAGCCTGCTTTTCTGACAAGACAGGTCTCAATTTACCATCTTACATAACCCAGCCCAGTTTGCATGGATCAGGGATTTCTGGATGAATAACAGTATCCTGGCTCCATATATTGGCCTGCAGATGTAACGCAATTATGCTGATATAAGGCTCCTGCAGTTGGTGGCAGCTTATCTACACCTTGATTGTTTGGCAGAGTTTTGAATCTTTTCCATCGTAAAGTTGAGGCATCTTTAGCAGATACTTTCTTCGTTACGAGAAGACTACACAAAAACCAGTATTCATGCCAAGCTGTGGAAGTCTTCTGAAGATCAATACAAACCAGTCTGTATCATTTCCAGATTCAGAGGCCACTTCTATGCCATGGGGAATCATTAGAGTATCAGCTGCTTCTTGTGTGCTTACAGCTGTTTTTGGAGGATGCTCTGGGGCGCGTGTTTTGACATCTTGCCGTGTGAATTGTGAGAGGTACCGCTGAAACCAGAAGAGTGGCTCTTCAG
>NW_022719723.1:0-644 GCF_011630105.1 Anneissia japonica
TGCACTTTTGAGTTTGTAAAAATATTGGCCTAATAAGTATACATTTAAAATTTTAACAACGTTCAATACATACGTTTTCACAATAAATTTAGCCTCTGATAACCATTGCACCCACAAAATCGATCTAGTGTTTCTGAGATGGTTACGAAATGTATAAACAATTGTGTTTTACTCGGTTTTGGTCCGGAAAATGCGTACCGCACTTAGAAAAGTGAACAGACAAAAATCATGCGTAATTGTTATTCTTTCCATTCGTTTTTAAAAGTGGGGTTTTAATTATAGAAAATTGGTGAAAAGTGGGAGGGGGGAACAATCGATATGATGTCCCCATCCTACTTTGAAAAGTGGGGGACGCGTCCCCCTGTCCTCCCCGATCGACGCCCATGGTAGGATATAATCTTAGGCCTTTTAACAATACTATTGCACCAACATTGCTCATAGAGACCGTTTTGAATATCCCTTATTCTAAGCGACAGATCTTTGCTTGAATTAAAAATATGAGGTCTGTTCAAACTTTCGAAATCCCAGTTGAGTCAATTATTGTATAAATACCAGACGACCAGGTAGATATATTAGAAATAATACACAGAGATCTATTTTCAGTTAGTGCATCAGTAGCTAGTGAGGAGTGGCCCTTTCTGCAT
>NW_022719724.1:0-545 GCF_011630105.1 Anneissia japonica
CATAGCTTGATAAAGACTTACAGTCGTAAGTACTCGCTAGTTTTCAAATTAATTTTGTGAGATATATCTGAAACCATTTGACTCGCTATTTAATATATGTATTTTGCCTATGCAGCACCACTATTACTATATTATATTATTTCCTTATTATTAGTATTATTATACAGCTCTGCATAGCATCGGGCACTATACGTTGCTTGAACTGACAACTTTATATTCATTTATATATATATATATATATATATATATTTATTTATTTATTTATATAATTTGTTGTTAAGAAGATTTAAGAAACTGAAAGATGAATGAAGTAGTAAAGTTTTTAGTTTGTTCGGTACTATATTCTTCTTAATACGTGGACATTGGAATGTGAAGAAACAGGGACGATGTAAGATTTCTCGATGCTGATTTGGTGAAAGACATATTAAGACAGGGCAGAGACACAAACGACAGAACACTGAGAACAATACACACAACAATTTTTTACTGAGTAAAACGATGTAAGATTTTTAGATGCTGATTTGGAGAAAGATATATTGATACTG
>NW_022719725.1:0-456 GCF_011630105.1 Anneissia japonica
TGCGCGCTTGAAAATGCGCACGCGTAGTGGTAAATTTCAAAAAAATTTGAAATGGTCAAAATGGCTTTAAACGTGCTCTAATTTAATCTAAATGTGATTTCAAGCATTTTAAAATTTGACGTACGCGTTCATCGGACATAGTGACGTCATCATATTGCCATTTGAATTTAAAAACTGAATTTTTATTTATGATGCCATTATGTTTATACTCGTTTGAACGTATCTCGCTTATTCTTGATTGATTGTCTCCCACCTGTGAGTATGTTATAGCTAAATCAATTCTCTTTAAGACTTGTCTCTTTATTTTTCATTTTGATCACGTCATCATGGTCAAAAAGAATGAATTTTTGGAGCCCTTTTATCTCTCATTCTTAAAAGATGTACACAAATAGAACAGAGTGAGGGCGGCAGACTGTATTTCGACGCTATCAGACAAATATATATAGGTTATATGAA
>NW_022719725.1:482-1733 GCF_011630105.1 Anneissia japonica
ACTAACAGGCGGTTTTAAATACACTTGACAATGTTTAATTTCGTGTGCTATTACTGTACACGCACACATGGTGACGTGCGTGTCTGTTAAAATTTGAAAATTCTCCATATTACTATTCAGATAGTTTAAAGAACGTTTTGGGTCATTTTCGACATTTCAAAACTTTCCATAATTTACCCGCCGTACCTTAATTTCCACGCACATACTAAAGCTAGAAATTACGCGTTGTTACATATTTTGTGTTTCTAACAGTCAGGAGTCACTCTTTGTGACATTAGGCATTTTTCGTTTTGACTACGCGGCCAGTCTACTAGGAACTAATAGAGCGTAAATGTCATCTGCGCATGCTCACAAACCTTACTGGCTAAATCGGCGTTGCGATAGCTTCCGCGACAACCCCAATTTCTGAATTTGGCGTAGTGGCGACTACCCTAATATTGACCAATCAGATAACCGGTTTCTTTGGAAAATTGCTGTTAATTTTTTTTGTTGGGGGCTGCAATTTTCATCGCATCCGCGATCGAGCATTGTTCGTTCAATAATGAATTAATTATTAAAACAAGTGAGTAATTAAATGTTTTATGAAGGCCTATTTATACACATATAATAAATAAGGAATGAATAGTCGCAACATAAAATTAGGTAAATCAGGGGATAGTGAAAAAAGGGGCCTCTTATGCATAGGCCTAGGCTAGCCTAGCATTGTCAGGGTGGATTTCGGGTAGGAGAAAAAACTTTATCTGGTACCGCTAGCTAGGGCATCTGCGCCCATGATTTCGTGGATCAAGCCTTGCTATACAAATACCTCTGTTTAAAATTGTTATGTACATTTATTTGTACATTATCGTTGCATTTGGCAAATTGCCTGAGCAGGCCTGACACCCCTCTTCTCCCGGTTCCCGACTCTTTTGACACACTATAGACTAGGCCTAGCGTAGGCCTAGATCCTAGCCAACAGCGAAACATCACTCAGTGTTTTCTGGAAACTTTTTATTTTGCATACAGTATTTGACTAAAGTTTTTTTTCACATTTCCTTTTACAAATATAAAACAAGGAAACATTGTTCCCTGGTAATAAAACCATGGTCGACAAAACTCCCCTCCGTAGGCCTACGTACGTGTGCTGCGTCGCCGTAGTCGCCTTAAAAAAACGAAAACAGCTCTTAGTGTAGTACGCGAACAGTGCCTTGGCGTTGCCGTCACGGTCCATTAGTTCGTAGTAGACTGGCCGCGTAGTCAAAACGAAAAATG
>NW_022719726.1:0-570 GCF_011630105.1 Anneissia japonica
ATTATTATACTATTTAAAATATCAACAATTATTTTACACTATTTGCAAATAAATTTGTTTTATTGAATTAGCTATAAAATTTTAATTGGTGTTTTTAGGTAAGAAAATATAATAATAGGCCTATTCCTATATAGGGCCTATTAATGTAAGATCACATACTTTTTTTTCCGACTCCTGAGTCTCAGCTGGGTCGGCACACACTGGGCAGGCCTCACTATTTGTCAATTAATCGTACCTATCATTGTATTTAAAATTAAAATTGAATTATTGTTGTAGATCCATCTACCCTGAAATTAAATATTACAGAGGTTATAATATCTAACAATTTCCGTGTTTACATTCTGGGACGTGACGTACGTACGAACTTGCGTACGTACGTACATACGTACGTGTGTTGCGTAAATGAGTACGCGCAGACTGTTGAAGGTATGTTAACCAATCAAAAGCGTCAGCGGCAAATCAAATTAAAGCGCTTCGTAACCAAGGCACAGCACACACATCCCATGCACGGCGTATAAGCCCAGTGAAATAGTTCAGTTTTCTTTGCTATAAAAATCACCTTTCCCGTGG
>NW_022719727.1:0-3526 GCF_011630105.1 Anneissia japonica
CCACGTCAGGTAGGGCAAAAATTACACCTATACAAATAAATAATTCAACAATGTATCTTCTTTCATATCATTTTAATGATTATAAAATAATAAATGTTCTTTATCCACACAGTTCTATTATGCAATAAATCTATACCAATGAACTGAAATAGAATTATTGGAGGCAATAAATTGAGAGTAATAACAGAACAAATCGAGTTGCATTGTTGCTGTCTGATATACTGCCACAAGGAACCTCAACAAGACATGTAATCAGTTGGTGTTCTGTCCATGTCATTAGCATTGTGAGCACAGCTGACCCAGAGTACGTCAATCTAACAAAGAAAACAAAGGGTTTTTTTTAGTTTCTCACTAAATTAATTGAAGTACAAAACAAAGTAAATTGGCAATGCCTCGCACTGACATATCCTCCGCTGACCTCAGATGATTAGTGCCTCCACGGGAAATCTAGTGATAGCTTTGCCAAACACGCTGGAGACTCCCCACACTCCTGATATTTACATGTTTTTACCAATTTTACAGTCGATCTTTCAACCCATGAAAATATTCTTTCTCTTGTCTGGGGCGGACGCAGGATTGTGGTGGGGTGCGTGAGAGTCTACATGACCTCAGCCCTACAATTGTTTTGGCTGAGGTGAGAAAACTCTCATGCTTTAAAAATCTTGTGTTAAAATAAAATTTTAACAATACAATGCAACAGTTGTTTTTCTTAATACAATTTAGGGGGTGAGATTGCACTGTTGTCTGCACCCCTTCTGCATTTGCACTAGATTGTGTGAATAAAAACATTCAGCATCTGTATACAGTAATTAATGCTGTGATGTGAAAACTGTTTATAACGCACCTCAAATAGATCTTTCTTATTTGATACTTAGGAAAATTTTAATGATATACCTTTTTTCCATTATCTGTTAACCAATGAAAAGATTGTATTAGATCCAGTTATGCAATGAAATTTATTTCCATTTTACCTGATGAAATGGCGTAAATAACAATGTGACATGGTACCGAATCCATTTAGGTGTGTAATAACATAATACTGTATATATAATGCTCAGAAAACCTGTTTTCCATAAAATCGCTACATGCTATCGCCGACAGGCTTCAGTGCTGGTGATTGCTCGGTTGCATTGGGGACAGCTACGCAGTACAATGATCGTAATAAAAACACTGTAGCGATAGTGTAGTGATTTTAAGAAAACAAGGCTTAATGGACAAATTAAGCCCAATTGTACCTTTGTAGTTTACTATCTGCATTTTTCCATGGTCACCTTGTCTGATTTGTTTCCTCATTGATGAAAAACCTCAATTTATTTGGAAGAATTTTAACATGTACCGGGTATGCATCAAACTGTTCATTATCAATGCTGAAGAAGCTGGCCTATAAAAAAAAATAATAAAAGATTTATTATTGTGAAAGAAAGATGACACTGTTTGGGAACATTGTGCACAATTATGAGGCCATGACAACAGTAGTCGGCAAACTGTCATTACTTTTAGTCAGCCAATGGGATGGATTCCACAAGTAAAGCCCTACCCATATATATTCATCATGACCATTTTTGGCATGTCACATGTGTTTGTCAAATATAATTTGATAATGTGTGGATGGGGCTAAATAGGCAACAGCTTATTGTTAGTATTGCTATGCTAAGTACAGTGCTTACCTCTGGCTCCACTGGTGTCAACTTAAACTCACCAACTTGCAATGTTTCACTTTGGATCTCAGATTTATTGTCTTTTGCCTTAGATACTCTTCTCCAACTATATAAAAAATTCATGTCAGAAAATGGGTCATTGGAGAAAAATGCAGTGATGTATCTAGTGGAGAGGCGCAAGTAGATAAAAATCACCTCATATCACCTTATTTTGCGAGATAGCGTCCCCTTACTTAATCATCAACCCCCAGTTCACTTTCGTGCCCCTCCCCCTCCTCCACTCCACCTCCGATTTCAAGACTCTTAGATAAACCACTTGAAAGATGCTTAAGCAGAGACTAGCTAATTGAACTCTGTAGATTGTGAGGATACTGCCCTTTCAATTCCAAGATTCCTGAATTAAAAATCCTATCAAAAGATACAACTCCTTCAGACTGATTTAAGGACTTGCAAGATTATAAGACATTAGGTCACTTTGGAGAACTGGTTACACTGAATAAACAAACAAAATTTATATCAATAATAATGTTTCATAATAGTTGTACTTTCCTTACCCTTCTTTGATGAAACCTGTTTTTGTGATGTCAGTTGGCAGGGTCTCTATGCTCATGCTTCCAGTAGTCTGTATGAAAAGTACAGTACATAATATTATATCAAAAGCAACTACCAAAACATTACATCTTAGTGCAAGGAGTATAGTAGTAAATATATCCCATATCTCGTCTGTATATGATACGCGACATTCCTATGCACTATCTGTACACAAGCACTGGCTCTTGGCACAGGTGAAGGTTGACTTATTTCACAGGGGTCAAAAGATTACGTAAATGAACCCATCCCCACAGATCTCCCAGAAATGACTTCTTCTGACTTTGGACCCCTGTCTTCATTTTATGTTTATGTTTGTTCACGTTTTTTTACTACCTTTAAAGCATTTTCCACATTATCATTATGTGTTTCAGCAGAGAACTCAAGCGTTGATACATCAACCTCTTTCCAAGGAATCTCCTCAACTTCTTCAATTTCTGGTTCTAAGAAATTCATGGAGAAAAGAAATGTTCTAGTTAATACTTCTAGTACAAGAGCATTTTTCCTTGGTGAGCCTATAGTTTTTTCAATATATCCTCCACAATAAAGAATAATCACAATTTTTTTTTTAATAAGGCTATTTTAAATTCAGTATATTACTATTGTACAATAATAATGTTTTTTTTCTCCACTGGTCACTTTCAAAATACCTTTTTGCTCTGTTCTCCAAATCCAAGAGAATAAGCGACTAAAGAAACTATACTGCTGTTGATTAACCTCTGGTTCTTCAGGAACATCTACAGGTGGACGATATGCAAGATGAGCTTTAAATACAGGTGGCCATTCCTATTTAGAAAATAAATTTTTATCATTGCGTGCTTAAAATTCAATTTCTCAAAACTAAAGTGATTTTAACCACAATTGTAAAAAACTATAAATTGTTATCATAATTCATTGGTTGATTAACCCCTTGATTTTGAGCTTCTTTATTCAATAAACAAGGAAGAAAAACAAAAACCTAAAAATCTACCAGGAAATCATTTCTAACATGAATCATTAAAATCATTGTTGCAATTGTTAAATTTACATCAATAAATTTTATAAATATTATTACTATTATTATTATCAATATATTTACAATTTGTTATAAAATGATTACATTAAAATTGAGTATCAAAGAATAGCTTTCTTACCTGAACAGTTGCAAAAACATATGCAAATTTGGACTTTAGTGGTCCTAAGTACCAATACCTGTAGAAATCAGAAAGTATTTAATTTGGTAAAAAGTATTTAATTTGCTTTGATATTACTGTACAAAATCCCTGACATATCCAAGACAC
>NW_022719727.1:4423-9973 GCF_011630105.1 Anneissia japonica
AGTCTTTAGCATGGCCGTCAAATTCAGTCTAAATTAAGAGAAATTGAAACTATATAAATTCATATAAGAAAGGTTCTGTTTAGGCCAAGTTAAAAAAAAAAGTAGTTTCTTGTCCTAATATTTAAAAAAGGGAGAATATTAGGGCACTTTTTTTTCTTTACACCAAGATGACATATCCAAGACAAAACAGCTACTAAATAAACATTGAAAACAAATAAAAGAAGCACTAGACATGATTCATACCATATTATTTTCAGAAAAAAGTACAGTAACTTGGATCACTGCGTTTTAAACTTTTCTCATAAACCCACTTTCACTATGAGACATATACAGTAACTGGTGACCTGACTGGTGACCTACCAGGTCAGAAATAAAAAGTTTCTACTCAAGTCACCGTCAATGAAGAAAAAGAATCAAACTTGCCTTAATTATTTCCACATTGATACCAGCTAGATGCAACAGAGGAGCAGCATTCTTCTCAATCAGCTTCTTAGCTTTCCTTTAAAATAAAACAAGAAAAGTCAGGCAAATTTGATTAAAGATAAAATGTTTAATTTTGTTTTCTTGTCTTGGCAGTTTGCAAACTCACCCCTTTCTGGCAGCAGGATTTAATATGATTGTTACTTTTCTTGGTTTGCTCACAGTTTGAATGGTTTCTTCCCCATATATCTGTTATAAAGAAAAAAACATCTGAGAATTAATGGGTGTATTCAACTGGTTCATTTTGTTGACTATGAATTTTATTTGGATTGTTTGCTGTTGCATTGATATTCAAAGTAAATACATGATTAACATAATACAAACAATTATTATTTAATTTAAAACAAATGAAAAAGAAAATAAAAGGACAAAAATGCAATTATTTTCCAATAACACTTTTTCCCCCAAAATACATATTTTTCAATACCAGACATGGTGATACGAATATTTTTTTATTGGGCCTAAAATGAAAAGAAGTTAGACTTACTACTGCTTGTTTACAATAATCTGCTCGTATTTCATTTGCTCTGAGAAAGGAAAGAAAATCTAATGAGTGTAACTAAGTTTTCCAACATTATTATTATTAACACATGTTTTGTTTTGCAATTTTTTAGCTGGTACATTACTTTCTAAACTCAATCTGACTGATGCTGTATCATAGTACATAATATTTATGACAATTGTAAACTTGCCAGCCTAGTAGTATTAAACAGTTTTTCACTCTTTCTTAACAATATTAATCAATTTATTGGATCCACATTTGATACAGAGCCACTCATTCAAAATGCATGCATGCATGGTGCACAGGGGCGGATCTAGAATTTTTCAAACAGGGGGGGGGCACAACAGCTTCAGAATAGGTAAGTGAGTAGCTCATAACATTGATTTGCATTCAAAATTTATTGGGTAAACAGGGATACATGCCCCCGACTGGATCCACCCCCCCCCTGCACCCATATTAAAGAAACATATAAAATTAACTGTAATTAGTACTACTATTCATATACTACTAGGGCACAGGCCTTGTAGTAGGCCTAGTCTAAAACTCTAGGCATAGGTAGGCTTCAACTAACTAGGCCCCCTAGGGCTAGACTAATAACATTAATTTAAAATTACAAAATACTAAGTGAAGCTGAATGCCTACATTGAGGTACTGCTAAAATTACCAAGAGTATAAATAGCAACAATTTTAGTTTTGCAACACAAAAGATTCAATCCCATTAGCCATACACTCAGCCTAGGCTAAGTAGGAGGTTAGCGATGCTCAAGCAAAGAAGGTAGCCTGAAGAACTCATTCATCCCGGCCAAATGCATTTGTTCGTAACGTTGGACAGGCCTGAAATATGCAGAGTTATTACTTGTACATGAATCAACCAGTTTGAAATAAAAACTAACTTTATTCTGTCTCTCACGTAATAAATTCCATATGAACCCACCAATACAAAAACGTGGTCTTTTTCCAATTATTTCTCAGAGTTTTAGCGATCTTCACAACTCGCTGGGCCATGCTTGGTGGTTTATGAATGATTTGATGTTGATTTTTTGCAGCGTCTAATGACACAGCGACCGGCTGTTTTAACTTTTCTTATCGTGTCTATATCCCTTTTTGTTGTTGCGATATGACGGTCACACCTGAGGGCGCACTCCAATGTTAGGCGAAAAACAAGATTTAAGAAGATTACAATGTTTTTAAGCCTGACTTCAGTTCTAAGTATCTGAGATGTGATTTGATTTTGATTTACAGTTTACAATAATTGTTAGTATACATTATTTAATTATTATCACAAATGTTATGTTAAATTGATAGTCTAGGGCTCTGTCGAGTCTTTATTATTAGTATTATTAAGGCTAGGCTAGCCCTCCTAGCTAGCCTAGCTAGGTTAGCTAAGTGGGGCCTAGGCTAATAGGGGCCTAGGCCCTAGGTAGAGGAGACCAAGCCAATAAGGTCGAGAGGGCGCTTTACGCCTAGCCTACTGCTACTAACTACCAGTGACCACTGGGCATAGGACTAGTACCCAGCTAGGCTAGACAGGGTCAGAGAGACTAAGGCCTAGCCTAGGTCTAAACCTATCATAAGAATTAAGATAGATAGGTCGTTATTTTATGTCAATATCTTGGATCGGTAATACCCCTTTTTCCTCTTCTGTATCTCATTCACCTTCCCCAGTTTTTCGTCAAACAACTTTCATGTGTCTTAGAAAAGTCAGTTCTACAACATATCAACAAATATTTTGCCTCTGGAGCTACAGTAGACCTTAATGTCCTCAAAAGGATTTATTTTTATTCAGCTTTATATGCCAAACAGTGAACATTTCAAAGTGGCAATCCCATCACAAAAAGAGAACAGTGGCTGTATTTACTAGTACACACCCCCTACTCATCTCAAAATATGTACTGGGTTCTTTGAAGTGCACATGAGTCAATTGTGTAAGTCTTTGTTGGAGAAGACTTGTTCTCCCTCCAGAACCAGCCGAGCCTGCTGTTTGAACCACCGCCGATATTGTGGCTGTAGGCACCTGCCTTAACCGCTTCGCCATTTGACTTGCCTAAGATATTTGTTTTTATAGTAAATGGTATGTAAACCACCTGTACAGTAATTTTTTTTATTGTTGCAATTGTCATTGATTCCATTTTTGATGAGCATTTCAGTGTAGGTCTGCAGACAGTTCCTAAATGGAATCCTTTTTTGAGCTGCACTGAAGCGTTGTTTATGTTTTGACTTTATTTTCATTTAAAAGGATGTTAAACGGTTGCAGAAACTGAACCATGCTTCGTGATTCAAGATATGAACACTGTGATTCAGATGAAGAGGAGGGTGGCTCCAATGCTGCTCTTACCAGCTTTCTTTTTGGCAACATTGACAAAAAGGGGCAACTTGAATCGGATATATTTGACCAGGTAAAAAAATATCGCTAAATGCACTTTGTTACTCCACCCTAAACCTTAACAATAAGTCAGCGAGACTGGAGTTATGGCGGTAAGGGTGGAGTACTAAAGTGTATGGTGCAAACAAATTACTAAATTGCTAAAAGATATAGAAATACAGTATGTTGACTTTGCTAGCATCATAAGTAAATGTATCAAGATGAAATGACCATTGTGGCTCACTTCACAAAATGTGTCTCTGCACTCTTCCCCACTCTAATGGCCTTCAACTTCTCTCAGTTTAATTCCATACAGACCTCCCTCTAATTGAAGACCCTTCCAATTAAAGGTGACTTCCAATTAAGACCACTTTTCTATAGTCCCAAATTAACAAATTTCTTTTATCTTTATGATATATTTATTATCATATCATGTCATTTCCATCATTTTATATTTACAAATGCAGACACAAAAATACAAAAAAAAACCCACCAAAATGACTCAGCAGTACCTGGTAGGATTGTTTTAAGTTTATGAAGGTTAAACTAAAGAGGGCGCTCTTAAATGATACAATGGTCATCCGTCTGTGAGCTCTCCAGTACTAACTGAAGAAACAAAATTATGTAACAGAAACAAAGCTGTTAAGTGGTCTTTTCATTTGAGGGACACATGTATTTTTATTTTTCATTGCTCCCAGAATAATTGTAATCTCAATAATTAATACAGTAATAATATTTTATATTAGTTCAACAAAAATTAATATTTCTCGTAATCTGTAATCCCCTTTTCAAGGCCCCTGGTATCGTATATGATACATTAAGATAAAATGTTTTTTTCAGGAATCTGTACGCCACATTGGAGCGCTTGGCAACCTCAGTGGTCTAGGGAGCTTAGCTCAATCACTAACACAGACTCAACAGCAAGGATCATCGGATGATGACTATGATGCTTCCAAGGATGATGGTAAGAGAGGATATTTGTGTCATTTAAATATTGATGGAGAATAATGAATATTTCACAGATAATTGTTTAACTATTTTAAGGAATGTTATTATTTTTATAATTTTGTTACTATTTTCCGGTATGTGCTGGCAGTGCTTACTCATTATGGAACTAGATCACAATTTTAATTTAAGGACTGCCTAATAAAGCATCTTTTCAGTATTTAATTTGTTTTTTTACATTTGTATGTACCATAGGAGCACTATGTATTCAGGTTAATTATTGGGCACTATATTAAATACATATATTATTATTATTATTACACTTAATTCCATTTACACAAAATTTAATCAATATTTTCATTAAGAATTATACAAATTTTTTTCAATTTATTTTAATCAAAGAGTATATAAAACTACTGCCACAAAATAGGGGATGCCCTACACATAAATTTAGAAAATCATGTCAGTTGCTCGAATCTTTTAACGACTACCTTTTCGGTCGGACCTCTTGCAGTTTTATACTCTTTGGTTTAATGTTTTATGCAGTGCTGTAGCTTTTAACATTTAGTGAATGTTTCCTATTGTATACTCAATAACATTTAATTTAATTAATGTTTTTTGGTAAGCTTTAATTTTGTTAGGATACATTTTAGTTGGTTTCTAAAGAAGAAGATTACTGCTTGAATGACAGCTTGTGAAATAATAATTAAAGTTTGTTTATAAAGTACATTTTACATCACAATCAATCCTACAGTAGTTCTATTACACTTATTTTTTTATTATTACAATTTGATTTCTATTTTTGTTATTATCAGTGGTGTAACCAAGATTTTAGGAAGTGGGTTGCTGATGGAAGTCATGGTTGGCTGTGACGTTAGAACTTGAGACTTTCAATTGCGGGAAGATGGCACATAAATACATAAAATCTACAAAAATTTTTATATTGTTGAAGCCAGGGTGAGAGTAATTTAAGAATTGGGGACTTTTAGATACCGGAAAATGGCACTTCTTAAATTTGTTCAAACTCTGAAAGGACCCCGAGCACTCCCCTGGATACACTGCTGATTATTAATGCAATTTAGTTAGCGTTCTAGATGAAAGTGAATGCTGTTGTTGCTGCATTTTATATAATATTTTCTGTTGTACTTTGGATCATTGCAGATGATGAAAGTGTATCAAGTGCAGCTGTTGATTATTCTGATATCACAGAAGTTGCCGATGACGATGAGGAGATGGCGCAGGGCATTCAACCATACATGGG
>NW_022719727.1:12128-12808 GCF_011630105.1 Anneissia japonica
AAGAGACAGGGCCTAGTTAGGCCAGGCCTATAAGACAAGCCTAGGTCCACAAAGAATACTAGATAATGTTGGCCAGGGCTTGGGAGATGTGGCACAGTTGGACTATTTTAAAACACAGAATCGTTTCTATTGTTTTTTTTAATTTTTTTTTTTATCAGAGAAGTATGCTCTACAATGGCAGATCCTATTTGCTGGAGGGGAGAAGGTGGGGTGGGGTGTGGAAAGACTATGCAGCAGTCAAATAAATCAGTAGCCACAAGTGTGTCATGAATTATTAAGAGGTATAAATCGCTACGCCTCACAACCCCACCCTCCTCTGGCCCCCCTCCCCCTCCTCTGCCCCAGTAGCTAATACCTAATAATTTTTTCTCCGGTTTGCCCCTTATCCATTTCTTTTCTTGATAATATTTATATTAACTTTTTTTTATTTAGGTACTTCGTTTTTATCGTTTGTTTGAAACAAAGAACACAAATGCGCTGCCTCAGCTTTGGCGTGGTGCCAAGAAGAAACGTAAGAAGAAACGACCTGTTGACGGATCCGGCCTGTTGAGTCCCACAAAGAAATGTGGCTTTGACTTTAACTATGCTCCAACGCCTCCACCGGAGCAATGCATGTCGGATGACGAGGTACACCTCTTTCTTATAAGTAACTTAAAAATTTCTTATACAATGCAAACATC
>NW_022719727.1:14063-30467 GCF_011630105.1 Anneissia japonica
CCCTTTCCCCAACTAAGGAGAAGAAGGAACCAAGACGATCCCAAGTGCTGCTCAAGAAAGCTGGAGTCACCAGAGATGACGATGACGAAGTATGCCAAAAACTTTTTTTTCAGAGACATTTGAATGTATATAATATGTTATAAACAGGAAAAGGTCCTGGTGGGGGCCATGGGGGAGCCAGACACTCCCAACCCCTCCCCCCTAAACAAAGAATAGAGAGAGAGAGAGAGAGAGAGAGAGAAAAGACAGTGGAATTGAAAGTGCTGCATGATGCCTCTATGAAAGTTGTAATTTGTGTATGCATACCTTATTTAACAATCAACTTTATAGCAATTTCCCCCCCCCCCATTAGTGTTTCACACGTTGCATGACCCCTACTGATATATTTCTGCACCGATAATGGTGATTTTTGTTGCTCCTTTAGGATGACCCAATTGAAGATGATGGGGGAACAGATCCGTACAATATTTCAAATGATGAGTACTATTACCCCAAGAACATTGGTGAGAATAAGCTGAGAGTCAGCATGGCAGGAAACCTACAGGTAAAAGAACCTTCCATCATGCTCTCTATTAAAAATTTCCTAAGCTGGGCACTTACTACGCACGGCGGTCGTCGGCCGATACGATTCTATGGAGAACGCAGTGCCACGACGCTCACGCAATGGGTTGTTTTTGATGACGATCTGTTGAGACGGCCACTGACAATCAGCTGAAGGCATTGCATTGCTATCACCCAGTGGAAGTTGAGTTGAGTCCATTGTACAGCAGTCGTAAGACGGTTGTACAACGCAGTAAGTACCTGAATATACAAGGTACCACTCTATGGGATTTTGTTTATGACTTTCTAACACTCTGTAAGCATTGACCTGATTTATAAGCATTTTTTTATTTTTATATTAAGATGGTTAAGGTGTTTGCTTTATAATTTAGGCTCCTGGCACCAAATACTAAAGTACCCGTCTGTTATCACAATTAAGCAACTCCACTCACTTATCCTAATAAAGGGATTTGGTTTAGAGCATTACATCATGTAATCAGTAATTATTTTTTTATGTAAACATCAATATTTATTGTTTTTTCCTTTTATAAATATTTCTTGTGTGAAAACTAAATGATTATTTTTTTTAAATGAAGCATTCAACTCCAGCTGTTGAGTTGAGACAGCCTTTCTTTCCAACACATCTTGGACCATTTAAGCTCCGTCATTTCCATCGGCCTATTTTGAAGAAGTTCTCGCATGGTCCTCTCGCAAACCCTGGACACCATGAAGTCTGGCCATTGGTGAGGAGAATTGAACTTAAGGCCAAGGTAAGTTTATTTGTATCATGTTTTTCTTTGAGAGTGTGTGTTTACAGCATCATGGATACCACATCAGACTATGTTTGATAAGGACACACAAAGTCACTAATAAGTTATCTGCACATGTGAGAACATCAAAATCGCCTTGTTATATTGATTCTAGGAAGGAACTTGACCAAATCTGTGTTGTTCAGAGAACGTAGGATGGCCATGCATGAGTTAATCTGTTATAGCTTCACATCTTTGCACAAATCAAAAGCTCTTGTGTATCCCTCAGCAAAAACCTGTTACAATTTTGTCCTTGTTTTAAGATATATGAACTGATCTTCTGTTTCTTAAGTTGTGTAATTCACCATTTTTTGATGTGTTATTTCTAGACACATGTTGAATGTGAAACTGTGAATTATATTTACTTATCTTTAATTATTCCTAGACATTTACTTGTTGTAAAAAGTATTTTTAACTATGGCTATTATTTTATAATATATTTTTTATATATATTCTAATGGAAGTTATAATTTTTCTTGCCATTGTTACATCTGTAGAG
Source organism: Anneissia japonica (assembly GCF_011630105.1). Lineage (NCBI taxonomy): Eukaryota > Metazoa > Echinodermata > Crinoidea > Comatulida > Comatulidae > Anneissia > Anneissia japonica. The sequence continues at coordinate 15,912 of NW_022719727.1, forward strand.
GGTGGTGTGTTCTTCAATAACCATTGACACAGCGGGTCAGGGATTCAATCCCTTGCTGTGCATTTCTCTTGAGTCTTTGAGCAAGCACTTTATTTGTATTGCTTCTCTCCACCCAGGAGTATAAATGGGTACCTGGTGGGGTTGCTGGCTCCCCCGCTGATTTCCAGCAGCAACACTTAAAGCATGTGGACCTAATGACCAGGGAAAAGAACTTTGCTTTATAACCTCAAGGAAGAGGCGCATTATAAACACCCATACTAATACCAGTACCAACGATTAAGATATAATCTATATTTTTTTTAAATAAATTTATGAAATGTAAAAAATCCTCTGTATATTATATGTATCTAGCAAAGGGAACAAGAGCGAGTTGCATCAGGAGGGGGCAGTATGTTTTACATGCGAAAACCGGAAGATCTGATGGGTATGGACGGCGAAATCATTCTCACAGAGTATTGCGAGGAGTATCCTCTGCAGCTTTTACAAGTTGGCATGGCAACTAGGCTTTTGAACTTCTATAAAAGGGTGAGTTTTCAGTTTGTTTAACATGTTCACATAGTAAAATGTTTGAATGCTTACTCAAATAGGGTGGAAATGTAACATGGTGCCTGCCTTTCAATTCTTGTGTCTAGGGTTCAAATCATGTGGAATATCTGTATTTTTCATCACAATAAAAAAATTCCATTGCCTTAGCCTCATAGGGGGACTTACATTATGTATATTGGACCACTTTCATGAAGTTATTTGCAGTTCTTGGTCTTTATGACTAAATAAATAATGAATAAAGTTAACAGATTAAACTATTGTAACTTTGTAACCTAATGTGCTTTTCAAATTCCATTCAACAAAATGTTTAATATATTATATAAAAACACTTTTTTTCTTTTATATTAATAATTTCATTTAATTCTAAACCAGGCTGTGGAGGAAAAACTAATTTTAATATGTTGTGCAACTGATTTTTCTAAGAGGCAAAAATGGTGTTTGACAAAACACTTGGAAATGGTTAATGAGATAAAGATTTTTGAATATTTAAAACCTCTGGGAAAAAATTGGAAAAAGGGTGGTTACGCCCCTTTTCTCCCAGTTTTTAAATATTATTAAGGGGTCATTCACAATTATCAACAAGTGTACAAACAGTACTCTTTTTCGGTATCCCCTCGCTCCCCTCTAAAAGCGTACAAAAAATGTTGATTTTGCAAAACCATTCTCCATTTTTTTGTAAATTCAACTAAAGTTGCTTAAAAATGAATATTATATCCATGTTTACATTTTTATTTTACCATTATTTAACATAATGCTTGTTATTTTGAATCAACATTTTTATACATATATGTAAAAATGTAAAATTTGTCTACCCTCTCCTTTTTAGCATACTGTTTATACACTAGTGAAAATGTAGAATAGTATATAATTATGAAGGTTATTATAATTTTTCAATCTTCAGAAACCTGGAACTGATGCAAAGCCACCATCATTTCATTTTGGTGAGACAACATTTGTACACACCTCCCCATTCCTCGGAAACATCCCCCCTGGCACCTCCCTACAAGCCCTTGAGAACAACCTCTACCGCGCCCCGATATACACAGACAAGATGCCAACTACAGATTTCTTGGTGATTAGAACCAGACAGAAGTATTTTATTCGGAACCTGAACACAATCTTCACTGTTTGGCAGGAATGCCCGTTGATGGAAGTGCCCGGACCAAACTCCAAGAAAGCTAATAATCAAGAGACTTCCTACAGGTAAGGGCATATTTTTCTGGACAGGTTAAGAAAAAACACAACTCCTCAAGCAGCACAACTTCAACATGACAACAACACATTCAACAACACAATTGTTGCCATTCTATTGGACACATCCCAACATCTAAATATATTTGTTTGACTTATTAAACATTATCTTATTCTTCAATATTGTAGACTTGAGTCATTTGTATAGAATGCATTCCATTTAAAATTAATGTTAGTTTTGTTTGTCTATCAATAGTTTTTCAAACTGTAGATCTCTTGTTCACCAGTTAGTATAACTCATATCCAATCATATGTTTTTTAGGATGTTGGTTACGGTGAGAAATAATTCTTTGCTCCAGAAGACGATAATGAAGACGATAATGCAAAGATTGATGATGAGGTAATATACAACTAGTGCTTATCACCTTAATGTCCATCATTGGAGTTGAGTTGAAAATCTTCGTGGTTAAGATGCTTACCTTCAAATCCCAGGGTCCTGGGTTCAAATCCTGTGACAACAGGACTTTTTCTTATGACTAAAAACAACACCACTCACTAAGCCTCATAAAGACACTTATCAAAATGCATCACATTATTTCATTTATTTAAGAGGGCCCATGAATATTTTTAAAAATTATTAGATTACATTTACTGATTGGGTGCTCAGGTAAAGTCTGGTTTCCATACAAACGCTACACGTTATTCCTGACTCCTTTGGCGAGGCTGATTGATTAGTTTAATGAGGGAGAGTTCCTGATTGCTTTGGGGCCAGCTACGCAGTACAATGCTTGCAGTGAAAACGCTGTAAATTTCATTTAGGGTAATTGGTGGTGATGGTGATTATTAGTGTTATGATTATCATCATGTAATTGTTATGAAAAAAATAAATGTTATAACATATAATTATTATTGAATATTAGTATTGTTATTATATTAATGTTTTGATCATGATATACTGTTTGTAGAGGATATGTTATTTTACATGCTTACTATCTTACTACTCATCATTGATTTAAGCTCTGAAGGAGTAGTACTTGAACTACAGACGTGTATACTACGATGACACCCAAGACATATTTGCTGCCAGACATAGACAGGCAGACAAGCAAGCAAGCCAAGGTGTCCATAGTGTCCACAGGGCCAGGCCTGTTCAACAACAACTCGTACTCCACGGCTATAGCAATGGCAGCTACTATGCATTCGGCTCAAAAGCCGTCTGGTGAGTCAAGCAGGTTTCACAAATTCCAATGAAGTAAAAAATTAAAATAAATTATAAACCTGTCCTTTAAAGCTCAAGTACACATAGTTTTCCCATATATGGGCATGATATGACATCATGCCCAAATATAGATGTGTTGTGACATAATCATGTCCATTTATTGACAATTTATATTTGTCACAAAATTTGAGTGTGAATAGAAGTTTACTAAGATATAGTTTGTGCGTAATTTTTTACAGTGTTTTTACATATCTGGGTAGCAATGTAAGCATAAAGGACAGTACCAGCAAAGACATCAAATCTAGAATCAACAAAGCAAGGAATATATTTATCAAACTGCAGTCAATTTGGAGATCTCAACAATTCCGATTAAAAAAGACAGTTGTATAACAGCATTGTGAAAGCTATCCTTCTCTATGACTCTGAGTGCTGGCGGGTAACTATATCAGATATGCAAATGCTATCATCATTTCATAAAGGCTGTCTCAGGAAGATTTGCAGAATATCACTGATAAGTTCTGCAGCGGCTTAGATAGTGATGACATGGAGTTTGGCATCATTGTCAACAACAACGATGTTGGGACAACAGCTATTCTCTACAATTTATATGATTTTTTAAGATATCTCTTTTGTATACAAAGTGCTACCCACAAAATATCAGCTCAGTCATTTACTTCTATTATATCTTATCAGTCAAAAAATATATAAATAAAACAAATGAAAAAAGTTAAAAACAAAACACTTTGGAAATGCATGCTAGGTCCTTAAAGTGTGAACAACCTCGAATATCCTGGTAATAGTAAACTTGTGAAGTAGTAATTGCTTTACTTTTAGACTCCTTTCCTCCTAGCCCCGGAAGTGCCTGTTATTTTTACATAAAGCCGCATTTACTTTTGAAACAAAAATTGTGTAATGATATAAAATTTCAATTTTTAACCAGAATAAATATAACATTTACACAATTGAAATGGAGAGGATAATCGATCCCACCCTTCCACCGGCCGTCTTAGTGGCCGGTGGAAGGGAGGATAGACACCCAGCAGGAAGAAAAAAAAACAGCTAAACAAAGGGCGGATAAACTCCTTAGAGCCAACACTTTAAGGAGTAGGTTTTAATTTCTTAGGACGACTACATCACTTTTTTTTAACTGCAATACCCAAAGAGCTCAATCACTAAGCGCATAGAGGCTTTTTTGTATAATGCACTATACATTGAAATCCAACTATTAGGCCTATTTATTATTTTTAATTATATCATTTAAAACTTTTATATCATATATCATATTATAACGATTAATTAGAGGGGGGCCACGTAGGCCCGACGGGGACGGAACCCTACCAAATTTGTCCAAAAAAAAAATGAAGAAATTTGAGATGAAAAATGAGATAAAAAGAAAATTATATACACAATTCTGTGAGTGCCATTTCCGGCCATCTAGACGTGCCATAATAATACATTTTCTTTTTTTTTGATGGTGAAATATTATTTCACTATCAGTTTAAGAAAAATTGTTATTAAATAATAATCTTGAGTGAAGTTGAACGAACCAAACAGAGGGCGCGCTTAAACTGTGTAATGTCTTATGGAATTCGATACTGTCATTTTTATCAAAAATGGAAATCAGTGGCGTAGCTACCGGCATTGCAGACAGTGCTAAGCACTGGGGCCCAGGGCTATGGGGGCGCCGTTCATAAATTGACCTAAAATAATAAGTAATTTCCGACTTAATATTTATGAAGAGCGGGCCCCTCAACAATATTCGGTTTTTAGAGCAGTAGGTCCTAATTATCGATTACTGTGTTGATTTCAAATCAGTGGGTGTATTCAAGGGTGCCCTAGTCGGATCCCCGCCCCCACTATTTTTTTTTTCAAAAATGCTATAAAAAATGGGGAAAAGGTAAAATTATAAAATATAAGTCTGAGTGAGCCATTTTCCACCATCTAAAGTGCTATAATTATATTTTTATTTGTAATACTCAGCCCAACCATGGTGGGGGTGAGGTGGCCTTAATTCTCCACCTGTAAAATCTCTCCCTGACCCCACTTTTGAATTTTCTGAGAATATTAGGGAATTCCCTTATCACATCAAGGCGCCCGGCAATTAATCGTGTACTGGGGCCCTTTCGTAACTGGTGGAAAAGTGGAGTGGGCTAGATGATTAATGTAGTGGCGGCGCTTTTTGGCATAATAATGGTGATATTAGGCGATTATTAAATTCTTAAGCGAATTTTTTCAGAAATTTTCAATGGGGAACGACTTGGATGCTCTGGGTGGGTGAAGCGAGTTTTTATTTTTAGGAAGGGGGTCATGCGCCGCCTTGCATCTTCTAAATTCGCCACTGGAGGATATCGGTGGTATATTAGGGATAGCTGTCTATTTTTATACACTGTGTTCCAGCGTACTCAATTCTACACCACTGGAGCACTCTGAGGAATGTCTGTAACCCTAAAACTAACCTTCACATTAGCTTGTATTTTAATCTGGTTAGGATTTTCTAGATTCTATGGCAGACGCCATAATGTTATGCATCACTTTATGCAAACCTTGATGTATTGTTGATTGTTATATTAAAAACAGAAACAAAATGTCACATTTTGTGGTTTCAAAAGGAAACGGCATTAATAAGACTTGTCCTAATTATGATTTACATATTGTGACGTTAAAATGAATAAATGTTTATTTAGCCGAAAACTAGAGCAAGAATCGCAGAATAACTTTACTTTGGAACCAGCCAACCTGCAGGCAAAATTAATTCCTTCAGGGGCAGATTTATAACGCTTATATATTTATTACAAAACTAATGTATTACAGTCAAAGTCGAATAGTAAACTGTAGTTTCAAACCCCCGACACGTGGCCAACTCTGGTCGGCAAAGGATTGTTGATGCGGTCCTCGCAACATTGCTAAAATAAATAATATTTTTCCGACCAATTTTCAGTATTTAGAGAAAAAGGTTTTTTGTTAATAGAAACATGACCACCTATACTTGCTATTGTTAACAAGTGCTCGGCTTTTTCTAAGTAGTTTTAAACACTCTAAAGGCCAGCTCAGACAGCGTCGGCCGACGCAGCCCGATCCGATTTATCGTCGGGGACAGTCCTAAGCCGTCGTGAGAAATATTAAACACGTTTAATATTCTACTACGCGACTGCCCCCGACGCACACCATCGCGTCTGCGTTCAACTCACACAGACCCGACGCTACAACAAATCGCGTCGGGCTGCGTCGGCCGACGCTGTCTGAGTTGGCCTTAAAACCAACTTGAATAGTTGAATTCGGAAACCCAAGGGATGTGAAGCAAATACAAAAAATAGCTTTTAATCTTCGGCCTACATATGTGATGTTTATTTTTGACAATGGATGTTGGGTTCGTATAATTGCATATTAGTATTGTTACTTTGTAACTCGTGCCCTGTTTCTGCATTCCGTCTGCCTATTTTTCTTGGGTGGATATGATTAGGAAGTGGGCAGAAAAAGAAGAGCCAGGCACTTGGTCAGATAGATGCCTATCGAACAAAGATACTAGAAATACAAGATAGAGTTCTCGCATTGTAAAAATGAGGCGGAAGTCGTGCCCAACGTAGGCGGCGCCCTTCTTTTTAACTATGCAAGTTTCCTATACTTCGTGCCCAACGTACAGGGCGCCCTTCTGTTGCTAAGTATATCCAGACGCAGAAGGCGCCCTTCCTTTTCCACTAACGGAGGAAAACTTTTTCACTAAGAGTGCGTCCGGCCATGCGATTCTGCGCTGTATTGTTTTATTCTTTACTGATTCATGATTATGCTTTAATTGTTTTGTATATTATTTGGATAATAGCAACGATTTCTACCGCCACCAAAGAGGTTATGTATTCACCGATGTCACTGTCTGGGTGTCTATTCCAGTTTGTTTTTATATCTAGTACGACTTGGTAACGAAAGTTTGGCACAAGTTTTTTTAGATCCAGCTGTAGGGGGCGTCCCATTTTTCGTATTCCCACCATGCAATTCGGTGGAACACGGTGGAACACTTTTTTTGTGTGGAGAACTCTATCTTGTATTTCTAGTATCTTTGCTATCGAATATGATGCCCCTACATGAGCCTATAACTTTTATCACGTAGACCATGTGGGACCTCGGCTGGTTTAGGAGCAGTTGAACGAACTTCGTGATTGAACAAAGTTACATGCAGGTAGCAGTTCAACTAGTCTATGTTGACATTTTTGATAATTATTTGACTGACACTCTTTTTCTTATCAACCCTAATGAGTTGTATATACCTGTTGTTAGGATCAGACATTGATATTGCGTCAAATCAAACATTTCATTATCAAAATCATGCTTCGGCGCGGTTCTTGTTTGTCTTGTGATACAGGCCTTGACAGTCAGCGACGGTCGTGTGAGAAAATACGATGAATACAAAGTGACTTTCAGCCAATGACTACTATAGGTTCCAGCTTTCCCAGTGATTCCAATGAGTCCATCACCACCCCCACCCCCACCCCAATCCTAACAATATATAGGCTCGTTAGTATATCAAACGAAATTATAGTAGGCCTATTGTAGAACTGTTTTGATCGTTAATAAACGAAACACAATGGATGTTAAATAATTCGATACATATTGTGTTACTTTGTTTAAAAGAGATTGTACAAAATAAGGTAAACAAAATAAAATAATCCATAATTCAACCTTCAGGCCAAAAAATTTGCTATATAAGATAATTTTGATTGGTCTAAAAATTGCTTTGGACAAAAACATAATTGTAGTTAAAACCAAGGTTTAAAAATTGACAAATGCACAGACGACGAAGACATGCGCAATAAAGATACATACAAAGTAAAAAAAAAATTAAGAAAATGAATGAATATAGGCCTACAATGTTAAACTTGTAGTTTTGATATATAAAAGTAACTAGGTTTATTAAAGTATGAAAGTTAAAATTGTTTTGATTTAAATTTCAGTGTAAAATTCCAATATAGAGTTACTGTAAAAAAAAAAAAAAAAACTAATGTAAAAGATTGACCTAATAATACACATTAACGGCGCCCATGTTGCATGCTCATTAAACCTAAATCACATTAGGTTCAAATTAATACTTATGGCGGTAACTGTTAAGACGAGTGCCAGGTACACACAGCCTAAACGAGATCTTGTATTAACTGCATTTAGAACAAAACACATGAGAATTCCTATTAACGAAACAAAACTTCGGGACCAAGGGTGACTGAATAGGTGCTAGTAGGCCTAGTATTAAATGGTGTACCTTTTTTCACTTTGTGGCAAAAGTGTCTCGCCTATTGGACCAGACAGAGCTGCCCAACAATACGACACACACTTTCCCCGTGACCCCACATCGGAGAAAAAAAAACATCGTCAGGAAGAAGAAACATTCATTGACGGTTTATATCATGCAGCCCTTGGTTATGCCCACTCAGGCTGTCGTTGTGGACCAGCAACCTCTCGTCTGGGACCCCCCCCCCCCCTATAAAAACATCAAAATACTCAGAACTGTTCAATTCTGATGATGTCATGTACTTTTGTTGGCAACTACGGTACAATTTTTCCTAAATTGATGGTGAAATAATAATAATCTTGCGTGAAGTTGAACGAATCAAACAGAGGGCGCGATTGAACTCTGTAATGTATTATGGAATTATACTGTCATTTTTATCAAAAATGAAAATCAGTGGGTAGCTACGGGCAGCGCAGACAGTGCGCAGCACAGGGGCCAGGGTTATCGGGGGCCCCATTCATGAATTGACCTAAAAAAATAATTCAAAGTAATTTCTGACTTTATATTTTTGTAGAGCGCGGCCCTCGATAATATTCGGTTTTTAGAAGAGTAATTATCGATACTGTATTGATTTCAAATCAGTGGGTGTATTCAAGGGTGCCCCAGTCGGATCCCCCGCCCCACTATTTTTTTTTTTCAAAAATGCTAAAAAAAATAGGGAAAAGGTAAAATTATAAAATATAAGTTTGAGTGAGCCATTTTCCCCCATCTAAAGTGCTATAATTTTTTTTTATTTGTAATACTCAGCCCAACCATGGTGGGGGTGAGGTGGCCTTAATCCTCCACCTGTAAAATCTCTTCCTGACCCCACTTTTGAATTTCTGAGATGTCATAATGTTATGCATCACTTTGTGCAAATCTTGTTGTATTGTTGATTGTTATATTAAAAACAGAAACAAAATGTCACATTTTGTGTTTCAAAAGGAAACGGCATTAATAAGACTTAATTTTGTTCTAATTATGATTTAAATATTGAGACTTAAAAATGAATAAAGGTAGGTGAAGTTGAGAGTTTATTTTAACCAAAAACTAGAGCAAGAATCGAAGAATACCTTTAACTTTGGGAAACAGCCAAGCCGAACAGGTAAAATCATTCTTTCAGGCCTATATGTATTACAAATCTAAGTGTATTACAGTCAATTTACAAGTTCAATAGTTAGTTGTAGTTCCAAACAGTAAAACCCTGACATTCAATTCCCCAGACTGAAGACCAACTCCCGGTCCTGAGATAATTTTATGCGGTTTTCACAACATTGCTAAAAAAATATTCATTTTTCCCTGCCGATTTTCACTATACTCCTAGGGGTTTTCTGTAGAAACACGACCACCTACTCTGACATTGTTACCAAGTGTTTTGATTTTTCTGAGTGGAGCTCACTGTATCTACTTTTAAACACTCTAAAACAAGGGTAGTAGAATTCGGAAACCCAAGGGCTGTGAAGCAAGTACAAAATATTAGCAGCCAGAATTTTAATCTTCGGCCACATAATGATTTGTTTATGTTCATTGTCGATTGGATGTTGTGTTTGTAGAATTGCATTAGTAGGATATAGTTATTTTGTAACTTTCTGCTCTATTTATAACATTCCGTTTGACTAATTTTCTTGGATGGACGGCTATGATTAGGGAGTGGGGAAAAACAGAAAAACAGAGCCTAGAACACTTGGCCAGATATAGGCCTACTGAATGTGCCCCTATCATGAACTACCTTAAGTTTAAGTCACGCAGGCCTGTGCTTTTAAGAACCTTCGGACTCAGAGTCCTCGGCTGTTTTAGAAACAGTTGAACGAACTTCGTGATTGAACAAACCATGCAGGTAGCAGTTCAACTAGCCTATGTTGACATTTCTTATATTTATTTGACTGTCACTCATTTATATCAACCCACTGAGTTACATATACCTGTTGTTAGGATCATACGCTGATATTGCGGCAAGTCAAACATTTCATTATCAAAATCCTGCTTCGGTTCTTGTTTGTCTTGTGATACAGGACTACAGACAGTCAGCGACGGTTACTGTGTGAGATAATACGATGAATACAAAGTGACTTTCAGCCAACGAAGAGGTTTACAGTAGGTCTCATCTTACCCAGTGAGTCCAACCCTCCCCCCCCCCAAGCCCCATCCTAATAATATAATATAGTTTCGTTAATCTATTAAACGAAATTATAGTATTGTTTGATCGTTAATAAATGAAAAAGGCCTACAGTTCTACAATAATATTAAGCAAACCAGATGGAACTATTCGAATATTTAAGAAATTATAGTAGTTGACGTTACACACATAATATACATAGGCCTATATATAATATATATGCATGATGATTGAGCACACTGAAATAGAAGAGGGATACCTCTTTATATTTTAATACCTTGCGGCGGTGGATCCAATTTGGAGCACAGTAACAATAGGGACACCAGTGGCGTATCTAGGAGTCTTGAAAAGGAGGGGGAGTGGGGTTAGCATTTGAAATAGAAGGGTGGTTGAGGAGGGCTTCAATGTGGACGAGTGGGGCTCGATAATTAAGATGCGAGGGGCGCTAGGTTGCAAAATAACGGTGATATGAAGTGAATTTTATCTTTGTGGTGGTTTTTTGGTCATTATGCATCACATTGTTGTAATTTTGATTGTTAGGGTATAATAATAACCGAAACAAAATGTTACATTTTGTGGTTTTCAAAAAGAAACTGCAATAATAACACTTGTCCTAATTATGATTTAAATATTGAAAAAATAACCAGACACTTAGCCATAGTCCTGAATATGATCCTATTGTGAACTTCAATCTCAGGCAATAGTATAGGCACTGTGTTTTTAACATAAAACTCTTGGACTCAGGGATCACGGGCTGCTATGGAGCAGTTGAACGAACTCTGTGATTGAACAAACTGTACAGGTAGCAGTTCAACTAGCATGTTCAAATTTTTTATATTTATTTGACTGACACTCATTTTTATCAACCCAACTGAGTTATATGTACATTTTGCTAGCATCAAATGCTGATATTTTGTTAATAAGCATTTCACCGCTTTATCAAAATTCTGCTTCGATTCTTGTTTGCCTTGTAATCCTAGACAATAGTCACCAAATTTACTGTAAGTACGTATGAATACAACGTGACTTCCAGCTAACGAACAGGTCTACTAGTTATCACCTTCCCCTAGTGATCCGTTGGTCCGTCTTTCCACACCCCACCCCCGCCCTGATCCCAACGATATACATCATTTCAAGTGTGATTTAAGATAGGCTCATTCAATTAATTAACAAAATTATATTTGTTGTACTTAGTTATACACGTAGTATGTACCGTATTTAATATGTATATTATTTAGATATCGTAAGATGATGGGTATCGTATTACACAATACATTATTCGATACATGTTATACTGTGTTTAAAAGAGATTGTATAAACTAATGTAAACAAACACCAATTCGCATGTTGTTTTTCAAATTAATAATTTAACTATTTAAAATAGTATCAGCCAAAACATTTGCTATACAAATAAGATAATATTTATTGTTTTATTGTTCCAAAAATTGCTTTATAAATGTGCTTTATTGGCACAAGGCAATCAGTAAGTTTAAAACAAATATAATAAGACACGTAATTATAGTTAAAACCATGGTTTGAAAGCTGAAAATGCACAGACATGGCTAAGACATGCACAATATAGATACCTACAAGGTGAAAAATATAAGTAAAGAAATGTATGAATATACAGTGTTAAGCTTGTAGTCTTGATATATAAAAATAAATAGGCTATTGGAGTATAAAAGTTAAGATTGTTTTGATTTAAAATTCTGTTTAAAATTCCATTATAAATTTACTGTAAAAAAACTAATGTAAGAGAATAACTTCATAATAGCACATAACGGCGTAATTAAATATATATTGTCCCTTGAAAATGACCAAAAAAATTATTAAAAAATAATTTGAAATTAATTTAACTAAGCTCATTTTGCGGTAACATACAAATTATTAACTTCAGCATAGAAATTATTTTATTAAAAAAATGTTTAAACTGGATAATTATAATAAAACACTTCCAGTGACTGGAAGTGTTTCTATCATTTTCGCTGTAAAATGGCCAATTAGCCTTACGTCGGGGACTAGCAACTTCTCATCATGACCCCTTATAGTAGTAAAAACATCAAAATACGTTAGGCCTAGTAGGCCTATATCGCTGAACTCAATTCTGGTGATGTCATGTAGGTAGGCTGGCAACTACAATTTTACCTAAAGTAATGAGGAATGATTATGGTAAAAATAATAATCTTACGTGAAGTTGAACGAACCAAACAGAGGGCGCGATTGAAATTTATGTAATTATCGGTATTGAATTATTCCGATTAACTGTCATTGTTATCAACTGCATTGATTTATGAGTACACGGTAAATATGATAAAACGTTGATGTTGATTAAATCAAACATCACGCCACTTATTGATTAACAAAGTCCTTAAAATAGTTTATCTCGTAATTTGTACAGATGAAGACATGGTTGTTTTAGATAATACGATTGATTTACAAAGCCACGTCACAACAGAATCATCTTATTTACACGACCCCAAAGTTCAACAATGAATTAATCAATTCAGTTCAAGTGGTTCAAGTGACGAACCACAAGTACAAAATCTATGAACAATAAATCATGACTTGACCGTAAAATGAAAAATAATTACTATTCCCAGAATTTGTATGTTAAGCCTATATGCAATAATGAAAAGCATCAAACTATAAAGACAAACGAGGAAAATCGCATGAAAATAAATAAAGGTTTGTAGAATAAATCAAATGTATTTATCTGGTTTTCCGTTTTCCAGAACATTTGAAAACTTACCTAGTCATCTTCTTCGTCGAACTGTTTAAAAAAAGCTGACGACTTGCTTGGTGTTGGGCCAACATTGGCCTGATTTTTGCTAAAATCAATAAATCAACTAGTCTTACTAGAATCTGAGGATAGGCCTACAATGAAAATCCAAAAGTAATGATCGATGACGTCCGTGTTAAAAAAAGTTCGAAATTTGCAATTTAGGCAATCTTCAAGCTTTTCTCTGTCTTTTGCTCACTGTTTGTATTTGTGCATTTATTTTGACCATCCTTTTTGTTGCAGGTAATTATCAAATAAAATAAATTGAACTAAATTGTAAAGTAAGATTAACATAATATTATATTACTAAACAAATTCGTCACCAAGTTACAGGCACATGTTGTAAGAGCGGTTCAGCTTCTTAGCCTGAGGTCGTATTTCCCTCGCTGCTGTGCATGTTTTCATTGTGTCAGCCGAATTTTGGTTTGACTCAAAAAACTAATTCACACAAATATTTGCTGTCATTAATACTTTAGGATTATTCGTATATATCATGCCTAAGTATCGTATATATACCAGCTTGGAAAATTATATTAAATATCCTTTAATATTTGTTTTTCTAAATTAGAGTGAGCAAGTAAGAATTCAGTTTTACGACCTAATTATCGCTGCATTATGATTATTGTACTTATCAAAGTTAAAAAAGGGTAGGATTTTTTTTTTTTTTTTTTTTTTTTTTTTTTTTTTTTTAGGTGCGACATATATATATATGCGACTATCACAAAGCAGTTTTTAAGCGAGGAAGTCAGGTAACTAATGACGTTATCAGAAAACACGTTTATCACTTCAATCCTCCCTGCTTCAATTTTACATTTTATCAAAAGTATCACATGATTAATGCAGGAGAGGCGTAACCCTCCTGATTAAGGTAACCAATCAAAACTGCAAATGCTTGAGAATCTTATAAGCAGCCAATCATAACGTTTGCTTGAATGCTTGACAATAACACTTATTGCTGTGTATGTCACAGCAAACCACACTCACCAACCTGTTAGCGTACTGTATACACAACTACTGCACTGAGAACCACACTCACCAACCTGTTAGCATACTGTATAAAACTATAAAGTACTGTAATCTACACGCAAAGAAGATGGCTTCATTGTACTACACACCGTAAGTTTTAACCAATATTATTTTGCATGTGTTAGACGTACATCATAACTTAATTGTATGCATTTCTAACTTGATTAATTTGATTAATTGATTAAATAATATTGGAAAAGAAAAGAAAGATTATTATAATGAAATTTTATAACGAACTTCGAATAGTATATTTACACTTGGTGTTCTAATATCGACATCGGTATTTTATTATTAGCCAAGAAATCAATCAATAATTTATGTACAATGATTGTTTTTCTGAATTTTATTTCTGTTAACTAAATTGAGGCATTGTTAAAGCCTAATAATAGACAATAATAATGGTGATGCTAATAATTATTCAGACA
>NW_022719727.1:30747-47148 GCF_011630105.1 Anneissia japonica
GAGCAAACCACACTCACCAACCTGTTAGCGTACTGTATACACAACTACTGCACTGAGCAAACCACACTCAACAACCTGTTAGCGTACGTATAAAACTATAAAGTACAGTAATCTTAATACAAGCAAAGAAGATGGCTTCAAAGCAATATACAGCGTAAGTTTTATATATATTATTTTACATGTGTTTACAATTACGTCACAACTTAATTGAATACATTTCTTGCATTTTGTTTAATTGAATTAATAATGTTGGAAATGAATAGAAAATTTACTACAGTATAATTAAATTTTATAGCGAACTTCTTCATGTTCTAAAATTGACATCAGTATTTTATTATTAGCAAATAAATCAATCACTAATTTATGTAAATGATTGTTTTTCTTAATTATTTGTCTGTTCCTTCTTTTAAATAACTTAAAGCATTATCAAAACCTAATGATAGACTGTAATGATGTTAATAATCATTCAGACCACAGCAGCTCCTTGATTCAAAAGTTGACAAACCCGCCTCCGCTCCATTGAGGGCGTACAGTATTCCTAGTTGTCGGATGCACAGCATTGTGGACAGACTGTACATCAATGTTATGTATAGTAGATTATAAAAACTTAATTAATTTATTAGTAATCAAAATGAATATGTTATAATCAATTACTGTAATATTTATAATGCATACATTTTATCGGTTCACTGATATTACAGTATAACTGATTTATTAGCTATTTTAGTAAAGTAGTAACTTTGTTTTCTTTTGTCATCGCAGTCGCAGCTTATACACAGCTGTAATGAGCATAAAATGGGATGAAGTAAGAAACATTATCAGAGCCGCTCCTGAACTCGTTAATGAAAGACAGGTATGTAATGTATACAGTACTCAAATATAGTTCAACATCATTTAATTCAAAGGATAATTACAACAAATTTTAATATTAATTAGATTATTATTAAAAGCACCTTTCTTGCTAATGTAAGCTCATCATCCAATGTCACCATTAAAGACATTATTAGGGCAAACTAAGAATGACGCTGAAACAATAACTAATAAATGTATAGCTTATATGTATTATTGTTCCAAGGAAAACATAAACATCTTTAAAAACCTTTTTTTTAAATTAACACAAACATATCAACCTGAACATATAAATTAATGTATTTAAAAATGTTTACAGATAATTTTACAGCGAAAATGATAGAAACACAAAGTCACAGGAATTGTGTATTATTTGTATTGTAATTATCAAGTCAAGTTAAAAATAGCAGGGTACAAACTTATTAACTTCATAATTGTTATGCTTAAATTAATAATTTGTATATTACTGCAAAATTAGCAAATTTATTTCAATTATTTTTTAAATAATTTGTTTGTCATTTTGAGAGGGCTATACATCTTTAAGGATTAGGCGTACATAGTACTCTGATACCACTAGTTTAAAAATCAGTTATTTCTTATAATTACCACAGTGTGCTTACTAGCATACCGGTCAAAAGATACTTGGTTGCATTGTTTAATCCTATCAAATAGTGTTACACATTCCTTATTATTTCTCACAAAAGGTTAATCAATTCAGTCAATAATGTATTTACAATAGAAAGTTAATGGCAATGGGTGTAATATTTCAATTATTGTTTGAACTTCGATTGTGTGAGCTCTTCTAGCACCAAAAATCTCTGAACTTGCTCTGACAACAAAATATTTAAGTCTAGCGCCCTCTTTAGTGTAAAATCTACCTATTTTAAAAACCTCATTAAGATACTTGATATTGCTTACCGTATTTAGTGACTACTTATAGTCTAAATAATGTTGTTTAAAACTATTATGTTAGATTTGATTATTCAGTACTATTCTTTTGTATAACTTAAATGCTCCGCCTTAAATTTATTAATTTGCGCTTAATAATAAAATTCATTGCACTTGTTCACCCTGCTAGAAATTGCTTGTAAGCAATTGTTACACTGAAGATGACAGTTATACTGAAGAAACATGTTGTATCCAGTTTAGCCTAAATGGTTGAAATCGGTTGTGATTATTAAGACGTTTTTGTTGTTGTACTCATTCAAAACTTTTGTCTAAAGAACCTCTATTCTCATTATTGACTTTTTTTTTGTTTAAAAAAAAACAACAATGACGACGACGATGATAATAATTGATATTGATAATAATTTGATCGATTGATCATAATACTATAATACAAACAATATTAATAATGCTAAATAATGATAATGATAATAAACAGTAGAGAAATTCCGGTAATTAAAGTACTTATTACAAGACACTAATATCAATCTTTTTGTTAACTTTTCTAGAGTCATCTTAGATAACATCAACAATTTTAATTTGTGCTTTTTGGTTTTAGGTTTGGTTTTTCTCCTGTTTTCCGTATATCTATGTTATATCAAATAATGAATCAAAATCATACCAAATTAGACAATACACAATTATACAATTATACAAAAATTATTAATCATCATTAATTAATTAATTAATTATCATTGATGCAATGATACAGTTGTAAAATGTCCATCATCAGAGTCTGCTCCCCCTGCACCAGCCACCAGCGGTTTCACCCTATGACCCCTGGCCATGGCCCATGCGCAGCTGATCCATCCGCTCACAAACGTAGGTACAGTAAGAGCCTATTCTTTATGCCATTATGCCGACTTCTTGAGTATCGCTACTGAAGTTATTGTGTGCTCATGATCAGTTTGTTATTTTTTATTTATTTTATAGTTATTTAACTTTATTTACCAACGGTAACCAATTACTAACAATCATGGAGCCCTCGCATAAAAAATAACAAACACAAACGACAAAGCAAAGTTAAAAAATAAAAAGCATATAATGATAAAACAATTATTAGAATAATAAAATTTAATAAAGAGTAAGTGTATTAAAGCAATATATAAGGAATAGATATGGAATATGTATATACATAGTTAAAAGCATTATATGTTACGCTGACCTTCAGGGACATTTCCATATGGAAATTTTTTTTGGGATGTAAGATATTCTTAACATTGTTTTAAATAAGATTAGGGCCTACAGAGGACGCATTTCAAATTTCATGTTGTAGAGAATTTAAACGTTTTGGAGATTTGTAGACAAAACTGTCCTTTGTGCATGGATTAGTGGTTGAAACGTCTTCAATTTTTTGTGCTGTGTTATAATAAAAAAGAAAGTTATTGCAATGGGCCTATTCATCCAATAGTTTAGTAGTCATATTAATAATCATAATCATAATAATAGGCCTAATAGTTAAATAAAATTATTATTTTTTTTTAATTTAAATTTTTATTATTATTATTATTATTATTATTATTATTATTATTAATTATTATTATCATTTTTAGTAGGAAATAGGTACATGATTTTTGTAGGAAGATAGAAAGATCTTATTGTACAAATAGCATCTGAACTAAAGAGGGCGCTAGATAAGTTTTTCGGTTGTCGAAGAATCATCGAGGTATCTTAATTACTGTAAAAACAGTAACAACAACAAAAATAATGTTTTTTTCCTAATAGAACTAATTGAAAAAGAATCAGATCAAAAGTTGCTATAATTGAATTAGGTTACATTACACAGAAGACACATTTACCCACCTGAGAGAATTACAATGCGTGAGTGACTGCTTCGACGATCTGAGAATTTTGAGAAGCTATTTTAAAATGATTTCCGGGTGTTTGTTGACAATAGCAGATCAACAAAAATATTTTTAATAAAGCCACGTAGGCCTACAATTTGTGTTTTACTTTATGTTTAATTGCAGCACTCTAATTATGTACACAAACGTATCATTAGACAATCAACAAATGAATTGGATAGGCCTACTAATCAATTTTTAGTAACTTTATTGTCAGTGAATTAATGTATTCACGTACTTTTGTGCTTACAACTGTGTGAGTTTGATGCTGGCAACAGTGCACTCTCTAACCATTTTGTATATCTTAAATAAAACCAATTTCTTCTAATTTTCCCTGGATTCCTGATAATTTGGTATACACATGGACAGCTAAATGCGTGACAAATTGATGATCTCGCGTGTGTTTCTTTAAAATGCGTGTTTCATCTAAAATCAATTTAAAATGAGAGACTGTTGGTAACAATTCAAAAAATGTTAACCATTTTAATTTTTAGCAAAATCAAAACTATAAGTAGGACCGTATTGATGAAATCTTAGTATACTGGAATGACATATTCGCCAATTAAATAAGAATATTTGGTATAGCATATTTTTTTTTTATTTCACTCTTTTAAATATTCTTTATAACATTACAACCATACGTATGGACTATGCATCTGGCTTTTGAATTATTTATTTGAAGGGCCAAATATGTTTAGAGTTGATAAGTTCCGAGTTGTAAGCAACTTATATACTTTATGAAAGTCATCTGCTTGCCGGAAAAACCATTGGAAATTTCACAATTTCAAATGCTTTTATTTTCATTTGTACTACAATACATTATTACGGCAACTATGGGATTAATCTAATGCTTTACTTCCTGCTTATGAGTTTATTTCCTCCTTGTGTAAAATCCGTCACAAAACGAAAGTGATGGAGCCTAGATTTGCTCGATGGCAGGGGAGGGGCAATGATCCAAAACCTCTGGAGGGTCCCATAGGGCGCTCCTAGGCCTGTAAGCACTGACAATTGAGAGATTTTTTAAATGCTTAAGTCCGTAATCGATTGCACAGCCTCATATTCTGTAAAAGCTACATATGAAGAAGTATTTTCGATTTTAAAAATTACTATTGTTTGATTGATTTATACAAAATAACTAGAGAATTCTTCATGAACGTAGGATTACGACAAAAGAATTGATTGATATTGTATTTATAAGTGTCCTAATATAAATGGGTCTAATTAGGCCTAAATTAGAGAGATATGTTTCTCTGTCAAGTTATACGAAAACCATCAATCTAAAACCAGACCTACTAATATATAATTTTTAACCACGAAATATTTAATATCAGTTATCATGCCTTTATCAATAGTTAAATGTGAAGTTAATATGGGGACAATTTGTGAATGTGAAGTCTTACACAGTGGAAGCACTGTCTCTTATACACATCTAGATGTGTATAAGAGACAGTCTTAACTGGTTGACTCCGAAAAACAACTGTACAATATATCTCCGTTACATTTTCCGGGTCTGTACTGTGTAATTATTAACGCAATATTGTATGTTATCATATTGTAGTTAAATACTTTTGAGTTTTTAATTCAAAAAATAAAATATCAAATGCAAACTAAAATTTTTATTCCAAAACAAAATTATAAATAATAATGTAGGCTTATTTATCCAAATGATAAAGAATAGACAAATTTTGTCTGAAGTTTGTATAAAATTCTTTGTAATTTTTTTAATTAGTTA
Organism: Anneissia japonica; assembly: GCF_011630105.1. Lineage (NCBI taxonomy): Eukaryota > Metazoa > Echinodermata > Crinoidea > Comatulida > Comatulidae > Anneissia > Anneissia japonica. Next base: position 36,118 of record NW_022719727.1, read on the forward strand.
ATATAATATATAAGTCTTTGTATTTGTTATAAAACTCTAATCACGAGGAAGGCAATTACGATGTTTAAAATATAAAATTTCGAAAAAATTATGAATCTGAACAGAGATTGGCAGCCCATGCCCTATAATAGCCAATGATAATGAAAAGGCAAATTTTGTCTGAGAATAGTATAGGTTTAAAGCTTGGTAAAATCGTTAATTAGTCCTTAAAACATATATGTGTTTGGATTACTTTTAAAACTCTACTCAAGAGAAAGTCAAATATGATCTTTAAAATTTAGTTTTTCAAAAAAAATATGATTCCAAACAGATGGGCATACAGAATTTATGTATCTAATGATAAAGAATAGGCAAATTTTGTCTGAAAGTAGTATAGGTTGAAAGCTTGGTAAAATCGTTAATTAGTCGTTAAAACATATATGTGTTTGGATTAGTTTTAAATCTCTACTCAAGAGAAAGTCAAATATGATCTTAAAAATATAGCTTTTCAAAAAATATATGATTCCAAACAGATGGGCCTACAGAATTTATGTATCTAATGATATAGAATAGGCAAATTTTGTCTGAAAGTAGTATAGGTTTAAAGCTTGGTAAAATCGTTAATTAGTCGTTAAAACATATATGTGTTTGGATTAGTTTTAAATCTCTACTCAAGAGAAAGTCAAATATGATCTTAAAAATTTAGCTTTTGAAAAAAAATATGATTCCAAACAGATGGGCCTACAGAATTGGTGTATCTAATGATAAAGAATAGGCAAATTTTTTCTGAAAGTAGTATAGGTTGAAAGCTTGGTAAAATCGTTAATTAGTCGTTAAAACATATATGTGTTTGGATTAGTTTTAAATCTCTACTCAAGAGAAAGTCAAATATGATCTTAAAAATATAGCTTTTGTCAAATATGATCTTAAAAATTTAGCTTTTCAAAAAAAATATGATTCCAAACAGATGGGTCTACAGAATTTATGTATCTAATGATAAAGAATAGGCAATTTTCTCTGAAGTCAGTATAGGCCTAATGATGAAGAAAAATTTAAACTAGTGGATAAAACATATCATTGTCTGTATTCTTTTCAAACCTTTATACAAAAGAAATATATCTAGAGTGTTAAAAATACAAAATTCCTAAAAAATTATGATCAGAACAAAACCCTAAATTAACATAAAAATTTTTCAATGCAAAAGAATAGGGAAAAGCGTTCAGAAAAAAAATGATAAAATTTACGATTTTTAAACGATTAGCTTTAAAAAGTTAGTTAATTTGTAATAAAATTTGAATATTTAATTGATTGTGATTATTTAATGTAATTATGATGTGATTAAGTTGTGTTTATATGTGATATTTTGTGTATGTGTGATAGTTGAATGTGTTTTGTTATCATCGTATTTTGTTGTTTTCGTAGTTCGGCCGCCCGTTATTATATCGAATGATTGTGTTGCACAGCCCACCACGTGATGTCATCAGTGAGAGTTTAAAATCAGCGACGGTAGAAGCCGTGGACTACGTGGACGAGGTGAGTAGAATTATGTATCATTACAATTACGACATCAACACACAAAATACAACAACACAGCATCTATACACAACATAACATACACCACTCTACATCAATTCTTACCTAACAACAACAACTTATTACATTTAAAACATATCTTAATCATCATCCACCCTATAAATATGATATTTTATTGTATTTTATGATCAATGTTGATTGTTTATTGTTAAAATTTCCCGCACGGTGGTCGTGCAAATATACAGTCATTGCGCCTTGAATGAGGAAGAGAAGCAGCTCACAACCAAAATAAAGGTGTTGAAAATTACTGAAAAATCAGTTTTACATAAAACAATCATAGTCATGTTTGATCTTGTTTTGATCTGTATTGAACACTGATTATGAGTAATTAAACTTTCAATAAGAAATTCGAAAAAAATACATAAGCTAAAAAAATATTTTTTAGGAGGTGGTGATTTTAACTTGTACAAAACATAGGGCGTCCATGTTGATTGAAAGCCAAACAAATGAATGATTCTGAATCGCCCACGAACCAATAAAATTTGCTGAAAAACTGCTTTAAATAGAAAATTCACATTCATGTTTAGACTCGTTCGAGTTGTCAATGTGCACTGAATATAAATATTACACTTTTATAGAAAAAATCAATAAAAAGTATAATGACCTAAAATATATTTTTTTAAAGAGATGATGTGTTGTATATTCTCTGTTTTCATATTCCTTGTTCATTGTGTAGGTTCAGTATGGTTATCGTGATTGTATTCTACATCGCATTGTGGCACTCGGCTACGCTGAGCAACTGAGAGCAGCACTCAGGATTTCTGCAGGCAATGTGAATTGGCAAGACAAGGTACGTATAGGCAAAGATACTAGTATCTTTGGTATAGGAAACAACACATTATTCATTGTAAACAGTGAATGACAAATCGTCATTATGTAATTAATAAATTACTCATAAAATTATAACTAAATATTTAATATTAAATATAATTATGGTTGTAAAATACTGTGTATTTATTACTTTTATTAATGTTCAATTGCTTTATTGTGGTTTTAACCGTTGAGTGAAAGCCAAGGAAATTAATGATTCTGAATCAAAATTTCTTGTTTGAAATAGGGCGTCCATGTTGTGATAGCAAGCGAATGAATTTTTCTGAATCACTCAAAGTAAAAAGCGTGTTTAAAATTTCGGAAAATCAGCTTTTTTTCAGCCATTTTTGGAATTGATTTTGTTTCTATTAGTATTGTACACACAATATTATGATTACATTTTGCATTACATAGGCCTATTTCTACATATGTATGTAGGCTTAGGCTAGGCCGGGCTATGTAGTCTAGCCTAAGTATATGTGTACGCGAGACAAAGCATGAACAATTAAAAAGGCTGTACAGAAAACAGTTAAAACATACAGCAAGGTTTCAACCTGGCCACTTTTTTGACAAGCTTTAGTTAATTTATTAGGATTTGAATAGGAAGAAAGGTTAAATTCCACTGTATGTTTACTACGGGTATTTATTAGACTCAACCTACTACCTCCTTGACATAATTCAGGAACCACAAGTCTGAAATTTAGGGTAAACTTTTAATGATAGTTTATATAATATTTTCTTCTCTTTAGTATAAGTTTTATAATTAATTAAGCATTAGCATGCATCTAGCATGCATTAGGATGCACTTTTTTCTTCAGTTGAAAGTGTGTATATGGGCTTTGCTTTATCCAAATAATCAAGTAGGTCAAACTATAAAATACACATCGTCGTCTAATGTAAACACACTGATGTAATACAATTAACTTGATTAGTGTTAGTGCGTACTGCAGCACAATTGGCATACGCACAACTAATGTGTAGTGATCAAAACAATCGACGACCGCTACAAGAACAGGTTGAATAAGCAGTACAGTAGAGAGTGATTGACTTACCATATAAAACAATCAGTGTAGTTTTATATTATAATATACGAAGGTTAAACTTATGCATAAAAACACATTATACGAGCATAAACTTTATTATTTTAATTTTATTACAGTACGCATTATTGACCAAAATAAACTTTATTATAAATGAAGTTTGTTTTGTCATTATTATTATCATTACTGTTGTTACTGCCATTGTCATATTTTTTATTTCTCTATAATATATCAGTATTTTGGTAATATATAATTTATAAATAAACACATCTATTAGTATTCGTGTTATTATCTATAGTAGTAGCATTATTATCAATGCATTTCCCCATGTAGCCTAAATGCTGTGTGATAATGGCATTAAAAAAATTCTTTTTTTTTTTTTTTTGACCGATAATGTGTTTATGCCTAAAAAGTAGAAAATATATTAAAAATACAACAAACACGATTTTAAAATCTATATTGAAGAGTAAAATAATCGCATAACACTGTTGCATCGCCTACCGTTGCAAGATAAGCTTATTCCACATTTCTTAACTCATTGAATATATTTTTCATTGTAGCAAAGAGTATAAATAGAACAAGAGAGCCAACAACGCTCATTGGGAGCGTAAAAAAACGATACGCTCTACGCAGCTAGTGTAGGACGCCAACTAACGCTTGTATATGTTTTATTACCCAGTACTGCACCGCGCACTGTATGTTTGCCTGTTTATCTGTTCTCCACAAGATACAGTGCTTTTGTTTTCTGCTTACTGAGTTTATAGCGGGCGTACTTCTACCGCGATGCGCAGCGCTGCACTGGGTAATAAAAAGAATATACAACCGTTAGTTGGCGTCCTACACAGGCATGACGTTTTTACGAACGGGACTTTGCTCTCTTGTTCTATTTATACTCTTTGATTGTAGTAAGTAATAAAATAAAATAAAATGATGACCCTCAATTTTCGAACATTTTGGTTCGATTGGTTGTAGCCAACACAATAACTTTTTTGGTTTGGCCTGATTTCCTATGATGACAAATGCAGCAATAAAATAAATTGAATAATCATCATAAAGGACATTTTTAGTATAGCATGATAGTACTTTTAAATTATTGTAATGAATGAAAATTGTAATGAAAAATGTATTTTGTACAAAGTACAAGTTGGTTATATTTACCTAAATTTTAACTGTAATGTTTTAGATGGCATCATTTTTCTTGTTTACAGAGGTGTTGACTGTGTCTGGATTATTATTCACATTATGCTTTCAATCATTTGTATGATTATGAGCTCTCACTGATTAACACTATTTTCAATTGTGTTACAGGACGGCAATACTCCACTTCACTGGTTGTTACGAGCTAACCATTCATACCGAGATCACACAGATGCAGCACGTTATTTATTAACGTATGGAGGAAATGCCAAGTTAAAAAATCAGGTAAAGTAGATAAATGATGAAGATTATTTTTATTATTATTATTATTATTATTAGTATTATTATTATTAGGCCTATTATTATTATTATTATTATTATTATGAATATTTTGATAATAATGATGGTGATAAGGAGCATACTAAAATGATTTATGGCAACCATAATGTCGATATGGTAGTGGCGACTAAGGATAATAGGATTTTGGCCTATACACTCAGGCGAAATATTTATTCACGATCGTTGTAACAACCATTGATTTTCTTCAGCGTTTTATTGTTAACATGAATCTCTACAAGATGCAAATGTAGAATTAAAGATTAATTAAATTGATAGGTAAATTTATTCAATTCAGTTGTTTGTTGTTTTTTTTTTTTGTGTAACATTTGTTGAAGCTTTAATGTAATTGTTTTTCTTGATTAATATTAATTAATTTCATGAGGTATGATTATGTGATTGTCGTTGCAGCGTGGTCAAACTCCAGCTGACGTGTATGTGGATAACGAATGTAGGGAGTACGATTCTAGAAAAAGAAAAGAACAGAAAGAAATGCTCATGCATCTCTTACAAAGTGAGCTGTTCATACCAACATAGTTCATATTTAATTAATTGTTTTTGTTTATATAAATCATTTTGAAATTCATAGTAGTATATTTATTTGCATTGTGTATATTTAGTAGGAAATTTATGAAACACCAAATGTACATTCATTTTTATGTGTCATCTATTTTGCTATTGTATTTATGTGTATCGTACAGTGTATGTTATGTACTGTACTTACGTTTAAACACAGTAAATAAGAAACCCAATGTTAGTGGTATTATATACAGTATTTTGATTAGTGATCCAGGCAGCTGTTGGTTGCGCTTTGTGATGTTTTACAGCATTTTTTTATGCTTGATTCCCACAGAATGATAGCAATATCACTCAGTATATCATTGAATATAATACTGTATAACATTTATTCAATGATGAAAATAAAACTAATACTCTAGGCCTATATTTTTTTGTTCCCCATCGTAATTTATTCCTCCTCCTTTTGGAGTAAATCAGTTTTAATCCTTCTTTTTTGTTTTCAAGTTGCTTTTATTTGGGTTAAACTGCTGTCCGTAATCACAAATGGGTATGATCAAAGTAATCGTTGTACCATTGATAAGAATATTGTTATAGGGAAAGAAATGCGATGTGTTAAAGACCTCTCTAGTAAATAACGATATTGCAGGGCTCAATAATATTATCAATTTTTTTTTTTCATATCTAACGAGTTTCATGTGGTAATTCAATGTGTAAATCAGAAATATTTATACTTAAAGCGGGGATGGTTCCAATGGAAATCTTGGCACGTGGGCACGAAGCAATGGAAGCTTTTAATGATGCTCTAGCTGAGGGAGAAGCAGAGGTTAATCAAGGAAGGACAGTTTTTATGGGCCTCGAGAGAGTCGGCAAGACTTCTACTATCAAGTCATTTTTAAGGAATACGTAAGCTAAATATATTCAGTGGTTGCTTTCGCTACGTTAGTTAACCAGTCGGAATATTTAAAGCCTTCAATGATGCTTTTTTAAGGAACTTGTAATTCAAATATTCTTTGTATTAAATTCAATAATCAACAACTTAAATGAATGTATCATTCATTAATATCAATCCATTTCTACACATTTATTTATATATTAATTTATATATGTACGTTCTGTACAGTAATGTGTATCTATATTATGCTTTCTGTAGTAGCAATATCTTTAGATTAATAATTTCTTTTTGCTTTAGTTTTGATCCAAATGAGGGTATTACGGACGCAATTGCCAACACAACGGTGTGTACCCACGAAATGCACGATGAATTGAATTGGAAGGAAACATCACCTGATCAATGTAAGTAAACATTTTTGTAAAGTAAATTCTTGCCGAGCCATGTGGCTCATATAGACTGAGGATTGATACCCCGGCATCGAGGTTGGGATCCCAAATTATTTTTTGTACCTATCACAAGTCAATTCTCTGCACAGTTGAGATTTTGTAAATTAGTCAATAAATTATGCAGGCCACCATTCACCAACAGGTAAGTCTAAATACAATTATTGAACTAAGAAAATTAATCATGTAGTAAATTATATATCATTTTAATATAATATAATAATAATATTTATTTACTCCCAACAGCTGGCACCAATAGCATGTATGAAGCGAAAATGGCGGATTCAATAGCGAAGAAAATATTTGAAAAGGCAAATGAGGAGAACGTAGAAGTAACAGAACAAGTGAGATTTACACACTAACTATTTAGTGAAGTTTTATGTATATATATATTTTTTTTTTTTTGTTAATTTAATGAATGTAATTGCAAGTACTTAATAGTTAGGATATTTCTTATTTCTTTTTGTTTATTTATTTCAAGGGCCTGTTATCACCAGCTAAAGCAGAGACTAAATACAATAGGGGTAAGACATTCATGTTTTCTGTTTTCTAAGATTTTAATTTATACTTCATTTTTTATGCAACGTTTCACAAAGAGGGCTCCGCGAGGCATAGGCTTACCGGCACTTCTTAAAAACAATACGCAGCATAAGATAGTACAATTATACATAGTGGCATATGGAATAAAAGCGTTTGCATAAAATAAAACCAAAACAACCTGGGACAGCACATGAGGTCGCTATATCATGCGCTATGTAGGGCCTACATACTCCAGCAAGTAAAGAATGTTCACACTGACTGGGAGACTTCACTATAAACATTCTGAAATTAACCACCAGTCAACCTTATGTGTATAGATTATCTATACAAAAGAAAACATTATTGTACTACATTTTGCTTTTAATATGCATTTTTAAAATTTTTATTCTGATATTTCAATAAGGGCAATCATCAATAAATACAGACGTCAGAACCCCGAAAATCGAACCAAATATTAAAGAAATGACAGAGACAAAATCGATGGAAGAGGTCCCAGAAAACATCGCAAGTAAAGTTCAGAATGTACTCAAGTTCACGAGAGATGCGACAAGTGACTGGAAAAAATCTGGCAACGATTTTATAATGAACATCTGGGACTTCGGAGGCCAACCGATTTATCACGTGATACAACGAGTAAGTTATTATATTAAATAATAAATTAAACAAAATTATAGTTATTATTAAATTACAAACATTTTTTAGTTATTCCATTCAGTTTTCGATAGTAAAAAGTAATTATGAATAATTTTCTTGTAGATTTTCATGGTATCTTTTGCCGTCGTTTGTGTGGTATTTAACCTAGAAGATGATCTTGACGCCCCCGCTAATGTCAGGGATCCGACTACCGTAAGCATTATTACGTCTTAACATTTATCAGCAAGTTTCGACTCAGAATATATTATTTTTGTACGATATTTTATTATTGATTTCAGGGTGAAATGTATCAACATCGAATGACATATCTTCAGTTTATTCTTTATTGGATTCGTTCAGTTTACACCAACAGTAGAGATTCAGAATTGGATGATGGGCAACTTTCACCGCCAGTACTAGTGATTGGTACGCACTTAGGCAGCCTCGAGGGGAATGAAGAGGAAAAGAAAAGAAAGGTTATGAAACAACTACGTCATGCTCAAAGAAAACAATCCGACAGAAAGTAACATTTATCATAAACAAATTTCAGACAAACGAAAGCTGATGATAATAAGTTATGCTGCATAATTACGCCTTAAGTATAACGTGAAGCAATTTACGTGGTATGACGTTATACTGCATTTTATACATTATGGTATAATGTACGATTGAAGTTTATTATTAGTTTATTTATTGTATTTTCTGAGTAAATACATAGCCGGAGTTAGTTTCGACATAGGCAAACCTTTGCTAAGGCACACTTTCTCCATCAAAAGGCTTTTAAGATTGGAATGACCTGTTCAAAGCACTAACTCCTGTAGACCAAACCCGTACCATTACAATTGATAATCGTACTAAAAATCAACTCACGAAATCGCTTTATAAGTATAGCGATGGAATTGAAGGACCGTATAATTAATGTCTTCTCTAAAACACAGTGTATACAATTATTGCTTATCACTCCTCCAACCCACCTTAATAAGTATAGCGATGGAATTGATCTAGAGACCATGTAATATAAAGAGATCTCAGTGACACCATTTCTGTAATCATCATTATCATTATCAACATCGGTATAACAGTCATCGTTTTTCTCATTTTCATTCGTCGTCGCCATTGTGAATTTCGTCATTAATCAATCAAACAGTCACTGTAAATCGATCAATCAATAGATATATTGATATATAAGTTAGATTGACTGATTTACCTATTATAATATTATATTATATATATTGATTATGATAGTTTGATTGACTGTTTGATTGGTTGGTTGGTTGATACATTTAAACTCAATAAAAATACAGAACAACTTACACAAATGTTAGAAATACGTATTAATATGTTATTGTGAATTATGCTTTTATTGTTGCTACATATATTTTTATGTAGGCTGAAGAAATATTCAATAAAATTCGGAAAGCATTGGAAGGAAAACCTTATGAAGCATTGGTGTTCCCTACTTTCTTTGCTATTGAGAACAGCTTACCGTTTGCCAAGAGCAACGCTTCTAACATCATGGACCAAATATTAAAGTTCGCAAAGAAGATGGTTAGAAAACTACCTTTAAAGTGGTTGCTTGTTCAACAGGAAATCCAGAAGTTGAAAGTAAAGCATATCTATCTACCAACCAAAAAGGTAGACATTTGATAATTTACAGAAAGAGTGGTTTGGTGCTGGGGTTGTGTTTCTGCTTCTTAACCTTGAGGTCGGCGGTTCAACCTCTTGCTGTGCATTTCGCCTTAACTATGTTTGTCTCTGTAACAATATTGAATTCTTCCCAGCTATGTGTACCATATGTGCTTGATACAATGACGGGGAGGGGAGGGGTAATAATGTGAAGCGCTTAGAGGCCCGGTGGTTGGCGTTAAGTCTAATTATTATTTACTTGTGATTATTCTTTTTCATTTCATTAAAACATAAACTTAAGCAAGAACAGAAACAGCAAGAAACAAGCACAAAAGAACAAACAGGAAGACCCCAAAAGTGAACTTAATTATTGTCAAGTATTATCTTCCAGTCAAAAAACAATTTAATAAACTTGTCACTGACCTGCAAATATACCGTCTTTGTCAGTTTAAGTTCCGGTTTCTCTTTTTACACTCGTTTTAAAATTATTAAACTTTTTGTTGTGTGTGTGTTTTTTTTTAATCAGGTGATTGCTTTGGTTGAGCGGTGTGGGGTCAAACAAGACGCTCAAAGGGTGCTGCTTGAGTATTTACACGACCTTGGTGAGATTCTTTACTTTCCTGATGACAAAGCCTTGAGGGATATTATTGTTTTAGATGTCATGCAATTAGTCGACATGCTTAAAACAATAATCACCGTTATCGATCCAAAGTTTATGGTAAGCTCAACTTTACACAATTTTACATTTATTTATTCCCTTCTTTCAAAAAGCGATATATTTTTGTAGGCTAATATAAAAGCATAGCAGGATTTTGAGCTAAAATTATTAAATTTCAGAAACCAAAGCACAGAGAAGCCTGGAGGAGATTGGACAAGGGGATCCTAGAGGAGCATCTGTTAAGACACCTATGGAAGGAGTTCAATTTTTCAGATGAAACGTTCGACTTCTTTGTATCTCTCATGCAGAAGTTTGGGCTGGTGTGTGAGAAAAACATTACAATGGTATATATTTTTTTCAATATATTCTGTTTTCTCTTTGTTCTAATAGGCTATATGCTTTATCTAATCAGTTGATAAAAGCAAATTATAATCATCATAAGCGTGTCATTAATTTGTTTCAAATGGTTTCTTTTTTTATTTATTATTTTTTCTTTTGTATATTTGACAATTTTTAATGTACAGTGTTTCCTGTTTTTCAGGGTGGTGAACGTATTTTCTACGTTCTTTCGCGCTTGAAGCCTAAACGAATACATGCCACACAAACTAAGGATTACGGGATTTGCGCAATTTCCATCTTTCATGACTTTGGCAACTATCTACCTGACGATGTTTTCCAGCGTGGAGTAACTAAGTTCATTGAGAGATTCCAAGTAAAAGACGTTGAGCCTACATTATCTTATGAGCATGTGGAGGTGAATATCGATGAATTTCACCTCGTGGTTTTGAGTGTAGCCTCAATCAAGCATCGTCGTATGTTTAAGGT
>NW_022719727.1:48237-48932 GCF_011630105.1 Anneissia japonica
TAGCGCAAAACCATGTCACATTTTGTGGTCGGTAGCGATCTGATTGGGTATATGATGTTTTACATTGACATTGAATTTGTCTCCGCATAATACAAGAATAGCTGAGTAAAACGATATTTGGTCCTCTTGTTCTAGTTTTTCCAACAATGCACTTTGTTCTTTTAACCTGCAAGTTATCCTTCATTATACAACTGAATAATGCTGAATTATTGTCTTTTCTAAAACACAGTGTATTATATTATTGCTTATCAGTCCTTCATCCCACCTTAATAAATCGATCAGTCAATATATAGATTGATATCCAAGTTAGATTGACTGATTTACCTATCATAATATTATATTATATTATATTATATTGATTATGTTACTTAATTGAATGACTGATTGATGGATTGATTGGTCAGTTGATAAAAAACATTTAAACTCAACAAAAATACAGAAAAACTATACAGAAACGTTAGAATTACATAGATAATACGTATTAATGTGTTATTTTTTTCGATATTGTGATTTATGCTTTTACTGTTGCTACTTATATATTTTTATGTAGGCCGAAGAAATATTCAATAAAATTCGGAAAGCATTGGAAAGAAAACCTTATGAAGCATTGGTGTTCCCTACTTTCTTTGCTATTGAGAACAGCTTACCATTTGCCAAAAGCAATGCTTCTAACATCATGGACCAAATATTAAAGT
>NW_022719727.1:48970-56075 GCF_011630105.1 Anneissia japonica
TTTTTTTCATTTTTTCTTCACGAATTGGTAGATCAATATTTTTTACAACATAATCCTCTTGGGCCATTACAAGAAAATCATAGATTTTGTACCAAAAATGTACTTTTGTGAAAAAAATCCGGTTTTCTCCAATGGTTAAGGCGACCTTGGAGAGCAAATGATACAACGTTTCCATATGCACAAACGTTAGAATTATATAGATAATACGTATTAATGTGTTATTTTTTTCGATATTGTGATTTATGCTTTTACTGTTGCTACTATATATTTTTATGTAGGCCGAAGGAATATTCAATAAAATTCGGAAAGCATTGGAAAGAAAACCTTATGAAGCATTGGTGTTCCCTACTTTCTTTGCTATTGAGAACAGCTTACCGTTTGCCAAGAGCAATGCTTCTAACATCATGGACCAAATATTAAAGTTCGCAAAGAAGATGGTTAGAAAACTACCTTTAAAATGGTTGCTTGTTCAACAGGAAATCCAGAAGTTGAAAGTAAAGCATATCTATCTACCAACCAAAAAGGTAGACATTTGATTATTTACAGAAAGAGCGATTTGGTGCAACGGTTGTGGTTCTGCTTCTCCGTCCTTGAGGTCCGCTTTTCAATCTCTCGCTGTGCATTTCGCTTGCGCCTAGGCAAGGTACTATGTTTGTCCTGTCCCCCCAGGAGTACAATTGGGTACCTGGTGGTAGGCTCAAACATAAAATGCGCTGATTACAGCTGCAACATTATGGAATTCTCCCCAGCCATGTGTACCATATGTGCTTGATACAATGACAGGGAGTGGAGGGAGGGGTTATTAATGTATAGCGCTTAGAGGCCTTGTTAGCATTAAGCGCTATATAAGTCTAATTATTATTTCATTTCATTAAAACATTAAACTTATACTAAACAAGAACAGAAACAGCAAGAAACGAGCACAAAAGAACAGACAGGAAGACCCCAAAAGTGAACTTAATTACTGTCAAGTATTATCTTCCAGTGAAAAAACAATGTAATAAACTTGTCACTGACCTGCGTATATACTGTCTTTGTCAGTTTAATTTCTGGTATCCCTTTTTACACTCGTTTTAAAATTATTAAACTTGCGGATGTGTGTGTTATTTTTTTCATCAGGTGATTGCTTTGGTTGAGCGGTGTGGGGTCAAACGAGACGCTCAAAGGGTGCTGCTTGAGTATTTACACGACCTTGGTGAGATTCTCTACTTTCCTGATGACAAAGCCTTAAGAGATATCATTGTTTTAGATGTGATGAAATTAGTTGACATGTTTAAAACAATAATCACCGTTATTGATCCAAAGTTTAGGGTAAGCTCAACTTTACAAAATTTTGCATTTATTTATTCCCTTCTTTCAAAAGCGATATATTTTTGTAGGCCATAAAAGCATAGCAGGATTCTGAGCTAAAATTATTAAATTTCAGAAACCAAAGCACAGAGAAGCCTGGAGGAGATTGGACAAGGGGATCCTAGAGGAGCATCTGTTAAGGCACCTATGGAAGGAGTTCAATTTTTCAGATGAAACGTTTGACTTCTTTGTATCCCTCATGCAGAAGTTTGGGCTGGTGTGTGAGAAAAATATTACAATGGTATTTTATTTTTTCAATATATTCTGTTTTCTCTTTGTCCTAATAGGATATGCTTTATCTCATCAATTGATAAAAGCAAAATATATTCAGCATAGTGCAGACATTAATTTTATTTAAAATGTTCTTTTTCTATTTTTGACAATTTTTGACGTACAGTGTTTCCTGTTTTTAAGGGTGGTGAACGTCTTTTCTACGTTCTTTCACGCTTGCAGCCTAAACGAATAGATGCCACACAAAATAAGGATTACGGGATTCGGGCAGTTTCTATCTTTCATGATTTTGGTCGCTATCTACCTGATGATCTTTTCCAGCGGGGAGTAACTAAGTTCATTGAGAGATTCCAAGTAAAAGACGATGAGCCTAAACTCTCTTATGAGCATGTGGAGTTGACTATCGATGAACTTCACAAAGTGGTTATGAGTGTAGCCTCAATCAAGCATCGTCGTATGTTTAAGGTAATTAGTGCAATTTAAGATTATTTATCTCTGCCACTTAACAGTACTTACATTACTTTGAATATAAATGACAAGTTTATTCATAATGGTAGATTATGGAATGTTATATTCGAAATTTGCCATATCTAATTTTTTTTTAAATAATAACAATGCAATACATGTAATTGATACATTAATGATAATTTAAATAATGTTAATATTAGTTTGTTATATATTCCTTGCTATTCTGTTGAATATTTCTCTGTTCTTAGTATAAAGGCATCTACATATTCTTAATTGCAACTTTTACACCATCATTATCATTATCATCCATCATCATTATTATCATCATCATCATCGTCATCGTCGTCATTTGTACCAATACCACCGCCATATCATTATTTTTAAAAAAAATTAAGTACTGTATATAAAAGAAATATCATTTTGCTATTTGGAACATTAAGCACATAAAACACACACCCACCCATAAAAAAAAAGAACCACAAGCACTTGAGTATCAAATAGCATGTCTGATACTTTACTGAAGATTGTTTATGACTGAGGCTTATTTTTGTTTTGCAGACAACAATCATCAGACGAAAAATCTTCAATGCCGCTGAGCTTACCCAGGAAGACGAACCATCGCCGATAGTGTGTAAGAAGGTACTACCGTCAATGACTTGAAACACTTCAGGAATTGGTTTTTTTTTAAATGTAATAATGTATTAATCATGTCATTAACATCAGTAGATTTACGATCAGTTTTCTATTTGCTACAGGTGTTGACATTCCTCGAAAGAGAACTAAAGATATTTTGTCAGAGCGGTGCAAGGGGCGTGGAATTAACAAGGTACATTGCTTGCGATTGTAGGAACGCTCACATGCATATTGTGCGCCAATTTGACATGGATGTGTTGCCATGTGGAAGCAATGGAATGGAAGTGACGCGCTACCGCCGACTATTTGAAGATGACGTGCAACAACAAGGTAAATTGTGCACTTGTATAGCGGATATAGCATTCGTGTCTATGCACTTTGCAGGACAATAGAAAAGAGCAAAACCAGAATAAATGGTTGAAGGAAGCTGTAGAAAAAATACTGCAAAAATATAGGAAAGTGAAATTGCTGATCTTGTCAGTTCTGATCTTATACACATCTAGATGTGTATAAGAGACAGGCGCCATAGGTAGTCAACATCAACTTCAGTCCCATGGTTGGGGCTGAGGTGAGCAAATTTTAAGAATAGGCCCCTCTAGATGCTCGGAAATGGCACTCTCAGATGGTAAAAATACTTTTTAAAAGCACTGTTCCTCGATAAAATTGTTGGCTTTCTCCCCACGGGAGCATGCTCCCCTTACCTTAGACACCCCTCTCCTCACGGGTGTCGCAAAGGTCTAATCAAGGACCTCATGTCTATTATTCTATACTGGAAGACTGCTAGTCGCAAAGCAAGTTCTGATAATGGGACATCCAGATGCTCGGAAATTTTCAGACTTTGATTTGAATATTTTATCTCCATTTTTTTAAAGTTTTGACAAATGTAAGGGGTCCTGGCCGGCTGGGCACCACACTCCAGATGGATTAATATAATATATGCCCTAGAGACGATGTCAGAGACATATTGTGCTGTTACGTGCCAACAAACCCTTTTTGGCCCAGGGTACAATAGAGTGAGGTCACTACTGGACCATGGGTAGGGATACCAAAGGTGCCCCTAGGGATCAGTGGCCCTGCAGACCACACACGAGAGCGCATACACGTTCTGTTCTAAAAAGATGAGTACTGCATTCTGTAATAATGGCTGAAAACCCCGTCTTAGGTCTCTGGGCAATAGATTTCACCATTTCCCTCATGAGCAGTCAATATTTATATAAAATTATTTTTTTCCAGTCCAGTCCCGTTGGAGAGTTTTTGTTGCTCATTTAGGCACAATGGCTACAAATATGTTTAACCGTCTCTTTGCTCACATACAACAAAAGCAAGGTAAATACAGTTTATTTATTAATTTAATTTATATATTGCCTCACACTGGCAAATATACAATACAATTACATTGAGATAAAGCTGCCGGTTCCGAAAAGAGGCCAACAGGGGAATAATAAAGGCACCACTGATCAATCCCGAACTGCACTGGCAACAAGTGAAAAAAAAATCAAGAATACGAATAAAATGTAAAACTAAAGTCTGAATAATGGAATGATTAAAAGACATTCAAAAACAAATATTAATTCTAAAAAAATAGAAACATTTCGACAGATTGGCTTTTAATTATGAAGTTAAATCGCTTTTGTAATATCATTGTAGACACTGTTATAGTAGTGCCAAAAGTTTAAAAAACGTACGAATATCTGTCCTAGAGTAAAATGTATGTTGGTCACAACAATAAATAAACTCAAAGGTAAGTTGACAGAATGTTAAAATAGACCAACAGGTTTGAAGGCAATTTCATATAAACTAATTATGGTACTTATTTTGCAAGCATTGATTCTTGAGTGTACTGCCTAGTAATGGTACGTTTCTATATGATATGATGCTTCAATTTTGCCATGGTTGCTTTAGGTTTTGTAGATGACGCCATAATTGCGACTGTGTCTGAGGAAATGAACTGCAGCTGGAAATGTTTTGGTGTGCGTTTAGGTGTTTCATGGGTTGGAGTTAACCGGTTTTGTGCTGAGGAACGGCGGGACTCACAAAAAGCTATCGTTAATATGATGAAGTATTGGAGAAACAATGTCAAAAATGAAACGCATCAACTAAAAGTGTTGTGCATTGCTTTGAGGCAGCACAAATACAAGAGACTAGCTGGGGAATTATTCAGTGGTGATCTCGGCAACGAAATTCTGACCTTAGCCAAACATGAAGGTGAGTTGTAGTGAGAGGTAAACCAGTGATGGCGCCAGGATCCGCCCGACAGGGGGTGCTAAAAGCCCCGACTGGGTGGAGCTAGGCGAGCAAACGAGTCTTAATTGGCTGGGGGTTGGGGGTAGCTGCCTAGGGACCACCGTGGGGGCTACGGACATTTGGAAAATTTTGGTGAATTTTTATAAGTTATTTGACATCAAGCTACCGTAATATGACATCATGTATGTTTTTTAATGTTCCAAAACCGAAAATATTTGGATAAAACAATGAGAAACAAAGAGTATGCAATGTAACCAACTAACTTATTTTTCAAATCCGTTTTACATTTTATAATATTTAAAAAAAACAAAAACAAAAAAAACACCGTATTACATTACAATACTATCCTCAGGCTCCATCCTAGAGAAATCCAGGTATTTCATAATTCATGTGATTGTGAATTATTAACAAAATTACGAATACAGTAAGAATAATATCTTACTGTAAATTGTAAGTCCACCAATTTGTCACATTTATACTACGATAAATTAAGAAAAAACAATGTCACCGGGAACGTCACAGTAGGCCTACAAGCTTTTAATTCAAAGTGAAGCTATAAATTGGAAATTTTGCCTGAAATCTGTAAACCATGAGGTTGCTTCCCCGATTAAGATGTATTCCAAGCATCATGAGAGGATATCCAAACGAGCATTTGTCATAGTAGAACGTAAACCATTTTTAATTAGTCCCATTGAACAGGGGCGGATCCAGAATTTTTCAAACGGGGAGAGGGGCATTTGTATTATTTTTTTTATTTCAATACATAACAGTAATATGTACTGACATTTTAAAATATAGTTTCAAAGCACTGTTTTGACACTTGACACTGTTCTGCTGACTTAGTTCCAGTAGATGTTCGAATGTAATTAATTCATTGTGAAAAAAAATATCTGTTTCATGGGCTTAATTCAATGTGAAAAGTAATATATACGGTAGTCGGATAACTTACAATAAAACGGCACGTAAATTTATTTTATATTATTATTATTATTATTATTATTATTATTATTATTATTATTATTATTATTATTGTTATTATTATTATTATTATTACCGTGTTATTGTTTTTGTTACGGTTATTGCGATGGAAAGTTAACACAAACAGTACACAAATAGGTCAATTAAGGCGATATGGTTGCTAAACGAAGACATGGAAATATATTTTTTTTAAATTTTTGTTATTCCCCGACGGAATAAACTCGTCTTCCCCGACGGGAGGGGGTCTAGGCTCCCCCGACGAGGGTGCTATAGCCCCTACCAGCCACCACTGAGGTAAACAAAAGATTGAATTAAAATTGCATAAAAATGTTTTTATCCATATAGAAATTGTTACACTTACGATTGAATCAAAGAGTTAGTCATGAGACGTAATTTTGTTGTTATCTGTATTTCTACCAAACATTGCATAATACCACTAAGGATGACAGTATTCTTTATCTCAGGATACTTGGCTGATGTTGACTTGTTATTCGTCGCCGAGAGACTTGGCGTGGACTGGAGAGCGTTTGGTATCGACATTGGTCTGAAGGATCGTGAAATACAATATATTGAGATGAGTTTTCCACCACCACCTATTGTAGACACCATTTTAGAAATGTTGGTTGAGTGGCGTGAAAAGCAGGAACCTCAAGAAAACCACCTTGCAAAGATGAGTAATAAGCTGGAAGCTTTCGGAAAACAAGACACAAGTGAAGAACTCAACAATTACTACCAGGAAAAATATCAGTAAAAATGAATGGAAGTAAAATAATTAGAAGGGTATGTGTAGAATGTTGATATGGGTACACATTTAAAAGAATGAACATGAAACTCAACTGTGTTCAATAAAATATACCGTGACATACAGTAAACCCCAAATAAAAGTCCTGGGATTCTACTGTTTTGTTTTTTTGTTTGTTTTATTTTTTTGCTAACTTTAGGTGGATTCTTTTCGAGATGAGCCTTCTCTAGGCTATTTTTCCAAAGTAAAGAGGGGCGGGGGTGCTTCTTTAAATGCTGTAAATTTTAGGAACTACTATTATACAACAGTAAAGGGCCACTGTAACATCACTCTGTATCATGGAGTGTACAAACCGGAATTGAATCACCTAAACTACTGTATAAAACAAGCGTGTTTTTAATTTATGTTGTTTTTCTGAAATTCCGTTATGTAACGTCGGCTTAAAATCTCGAAAAGAAG
>NW_022719728.1:0-567 GCF_011630105.1 Anneissia japonica
CTCTCAATCTTTATATCCTATCGCGTTGTTTGTGTTTTAAGTTAACTTTATTTATTTATTTTTTATTTTATTTATTTTTTAAGCATACAGGTTTGGAATATTTTAAAATCCTTAAAGCCCCATTCCCGGCAAAATTTCACTAAAAATTGACTTTTTTTAGAAAATACCGTATGCATTTGCATTACTCCAATTATTATAAATCATGGAAAAATATTGGCATGAATTTTAGTTTTACGCAAAATAATAAAAAAAAATGAGAAATACAGACTATTTCTCATAAAATATTACCATTTTCTCGACGAATTCATCGTTACTAGGCAAATTCAGAGGTTGTAGTTCGCATCCACTGGAATACTCTCGCTTTTATTTATACTTTATACAGTCAATAACGTGCGCCCTCTCTAATGAGATTACTTTTTGTACTTCGCATCTCGCACAATGCGGTCGTTCGGTTAGGCTGAGATTTGTTTGTTTAAGTGTCAAAATCTCAGTCAGAATCAGTTTTTTTAACAAATTTGAAATAATTCCTGTGAAATATTATATTCACAAGTGTCAATACTAGCAACG
>NW_022719729.1:0-836 GCF_011630105.1 Anneissia japonica
AGGCTAGGCTAGTAGTAGTAGGGGCCTAGGCCCTAGATCTGCTGCATACAGAAAATAAATGAAAATATACAAGTAGTTTTCTTCTAGTAATTGTGTGTCACTGTTTTTCTCATAAACAGGCAAAGGCGAATTATAGGTCTGAGACCTAGGCCTACCATAGGCTACTGTCTGTAGGTAGGCTAGGGTAAGCAATATTATGAGTCTAGGCCTAGTAGGCCCCTACCCTTCTAGGCTAGCCCTACTACTACTAGCTAGGAGTAGGCCAGTGACACCACACACACACACACACACACACACACAACAAACAATGTTTAAGAAACCAACCTAAAATTAGCAAGCCAGTCTTCATCATCCCAGTGAGTCATGACCATGTTATCCCACCAAAACGTGCTTCTATTGCCTGGTTTTACCCACCATCGACGAAAAACAGGATCGTTTTCCAGTTCACAATGGGCAGTGAAAATGAGCTCCATCCCGGCCTGTTCTTCTTGGATCATAAACCACAAAAGGTTCCGTCTCAATTCTTCCTGGCAAAGTTGGCGTCGGCGACTTGATTTGATGAAGTTTATCAAAACTAAACAGACAATGGTGAATTCAGTTTCCGTGTAATAAGTATTTTCGGAATTACCACCTTCTACAAGCAGTTGCAAAAAGAACGGTAAAAAACTCAATAGATGTAAAGGTAACATTGTACATGACAGCAACGATCATACACGACGAACGAAGACATGGAAGATTGATTTCCGCGGTTGAGTAATTATATGACGAAACTTCCGGTTTTAACGCTGGCATTATGGAAAGCTAATCGTTGTGTCTGAACACCATGACAGTTACGC
>NW_022719730.1:0-530 GCF_011630105.1 Anneissia japonica
AGTCTCATTGTGAGAATCATGGTAAACTGGTGAGCAAGGCTTTCCTCCATGCTACATCACTTTATTCCAAGTTCCTAGCTCCCCAATTGTATTCAGGCATTAGTTGTCCATTTGTGAATTACAGCAAGTAATTTAATAGTGTTTCTTTTTCTTTCTCCAGTACTTAGCATTCTCTTGTGGCCTGTTGCGTGGTGCTCTTTCTAATCTCGGAATTAACTGTGTTGTAACTTCAGAAGTCATCTTGATGCCATCTTGTAAGTACAATGAACTTCAACATTACAGTACAGTCGTGAAATATTGCACTTTTACCTGCGCGCAGGCTTCGTAGATACATCGTAGCCTGACATGATATAAACAATCTAACCTGCGCGCAGGCTTCGAAGCCTGATAATGATATAAACAATCTAAGCAAGGCTACGCGAAGCGAACCTACGAAGCAAAAGCATGTTGTTTATTTGTATGTGTAGAAAGACTGCTGCAGCTCACTGGAATAAACAATGTATTGTTTGATAATTTGTGAATGGCAAACA
>NW_022719731.1:0-736 GCF_011630105.1 Anneissia japonica
TTAGTCCTGTAGAAAATTATTCATAAAGATATACAGATATTCGAGATTAACCATATTGATTCAAACGCGAGGCCCACTGATTGTAAGTTGTTTTTTATTTTTTTATCATTTTGTCCAGAAACGTATCTACTCTAATCATGTATGCAAAATATTAGCTGTTAAATGGTGCAATAAAAATAGTAAATTGAATAATCTCTACTTCGTATTTTTTTTTTATTATTATCACGTCAAAACATAGGCCCAATATATTACGTTTAACATTAAAAAGAGGTATCAGATCTGACCCTAGGGGGTCTGGGAGCATTCCCCCGCAAAGTGTTTTTATGCGGGTAATAACATGAATTATTTGGAGATTTCATTTAAACGTCGAGGTTCATGATTTTTAAGGAGATATGCGAGATAAGAATGATAATTTTTCACGATGGGGTGATAATTAAGATAATGATTATGACGATGATAATGGTGTTGATTATGACGATGATTATGACAGATTCAGATTCAATTTTATTTGTCCAATATAAAAAGTGCATTGAGTACATTTTCATTAAAACGATGATTGTGAGGTGGAGGAAGATGATTATGGTGACGATGATGAATATCATGAAGATGATAATGATAATGATAATGTTTATATGGTTGTGTACCCAAGATGGTGTATGAGGATAAGACGATGGCGGAGCATGACTCTGGTAGGAAGAGAGCGAGCGAGGATATGACGGTGCAGGAAGATCTAACG
>NW_022719732.1:0-835 GCF_011630105.1 Anneissia japonica
CGAAAGCTCCAGCAATAACTACCGCTGCAGGCTTAACAACATCAGCTCCAGCAAGTACGACTGTTATAGGTCCAACGAAAGCTCCAGCAATAACTACCGTTGCAGGTTTAACAACATCAGCCCCAGCAAGTACGACTTCTGTAGGTCCAACCACGAAAGCTCCAGCAATAACTACCGCTGCAGGTTTAACAACATCAACTCAATTTGTAACTACAGTAACAGAAGTTAAACCGCACACAGAAAAAACAACAATTATCACATTTCCAAAACCAACAATAACTACAACTGTTGTCGGTCCAACCACACAAGCTCCAACAATAACTACTGCTGCAGGCTTAACAACATCAGCTCCAGCAAGTACGACTGTTGTAGGTCCAACGAAAGCAGCTCCAGCAATAACTACCGCTGCAGGCTTAACAACATCAGCTCCAGCAAGTACGACTGTTGTAGGTCCAACCACGAAAGCTCCAGCAATAACTACCGCTGCAGGCTTAACAACATCAGCTCCAACAAGTACGACTGTTGTAGGTCCAACGAAAGCTCCAGCAATAACTACCGCTGCAGGTTTAACAACATCAGCTCCAGCAAGTACGACTGTTGTAGGTCCAACAAAAGCTCCAGCAATAACTACCGCTGCAGGTTTAACAACATCAGCTCCAGCAAGTACGACTGTTGTAGGTCCAACGAAAGCTCCAGCAATAACTACCGTTGCAGGTTTAACAACATCAGCTCCATTTTTAACTACAGTAACAGAAGTTAAACCGCACACCGAAAAAACAACAATTATCACATTTCCAAAACCAACAATAACTACAACTGTTGTCGGTCCAACCAC
>NW_022719733.1:0-1775 GCF_011630105.1 Anneissia japonica
ATTGATTTTAAAAATGTCAAAGAAATATCAAAAATAAACAAGGGGCCTAGTGTACAAAACTCCATGTGCACACTTAGAAATCTTGGATATTGAGAAAAGCAGATGGCTACACTCTCTCTGAATCAAGCCTTGACAGAGGAAGATCATAGCTGTTCTGTCACAATGGAACCATTTGCGAAGTAGAATGTTGTATCAGAACCAATAAAGAGGATGTGCTACAAATCAAACGCATTCACATAATATTGCTGTCGTCCTCATCGTTGTAATCTCTTCTGGCAACTACATCTTCTTCATTACAAACTTGCTTAAGTTTCTGTAAAAAGTGAACACAAAAATGTGTCAATTTAATCTACAGTCGGCCTTTTTTGCTTTTTGTAATTAATATTCTACATGTAGGATGAGTTTTAGTAGTGTTTTCTGAAGTGAAGTGATTTTCATTACTGTTAAACTTGACTTAATAACCAAACATATTCTTTTGAGTATCTCATAGTAAAACATTTGCTATATAACAGCTATAAAAACCATACTTTTAATAGTCCCAAGGTAACACCAACTCAACAGATTTAATTACAAACGTATGATCACCCTTGTTAATATATTATTTGACTGCTGAATATTAGTCCTATAAACAAATTCAACAGATTGGAATAATTACATTTTTATTAAAAATAACATGTGTAGGCCTATGTTAAATATTTACGAAAAAATAATATAAGGTAAGTATAAATTATCATGATAATTTAAAACTTTCTAATAACTTGTCTGAAGCCGTGATACTTGACATCCTTAAAACAATTAATTCCCATTCTAAATCAATGTATTGGTTAATACAATGAAAATAAAAAAAAATGAAAATATTATAGGTAATTAAACTGTTTGTAGTGATCATTATGGAATGATAAACATACGCACACAGTACATACAAGGTTAGCATATCATGCTGATAGCAGTGATAGCCCACCATTTCAATAATCAACAAACAATGACGTAATATTGTATAATAATAATAATAATAATATATAATAATAATAATAATAATAATAATAATAATAATAATAATAATAATAATAATAATAATAATAATAATAATAATAATAATAATAATAATAATAAGATAAAGCCTGGACTTACCTTATTTAATTATGCATATAGGGTGCCTTTACAGAAGAACGGTGGACTTGCCTAAATGCTGTTGAACTTTCTTCCCTCGGGTCACTGGTAACTAAAAGTAAACATATATTTATCAATTAATGACATCAACCCAAAAATATTAATTAAAGAAAAGTTAATAAACAATTAATATATAGAATCCACAAATGAGCTGCAGTCATACAGGCAATACAAAAATAGTATTCAGCACAATCAAAAATGGTGAATGACATTGTGACCTGTTTCGACACTGAAAGCAGAAATCTTAACTGTAATATTATAGCCAGCAACTTCTCATGAAAAATACAAAAACGTCATGCCTAAGAATCACTAGGCCTAGTAAAAATAATTAGATTAGGCCTATGTGCCAGTACCAGGGCAAATACAGGGCCGCTAGCATGAGACAGACAAGGCAAAATTTAACGTAATGTAAATCAAATAATAAACTTACCTTCCATAGTTTCATAAAATTGCATACGATCAGATTAAAAGTTAGGGTTTCTAAAAGTATCAGCAGAAGTTGAATTCAGAAAACGGACGTCACATAGCCTACATCATCCGACGAAAAACAGGCGCAAAGTGGCAATCGGTCAACGGTTGCGCGCGTTCGCGTAGATAAATTGTCA
>NW_022719734.1:0-809 GCF_011630105.1 Anneissia japonica
GTAAAGCGCCACCTTCAGGCTTAGTATACATATTATTACATATTAATAAGCCCTCTGCCTGACTAATATTTCATTAATGATAATGAGTAATGGTAATAACAAATTATTAAACTATTGTAGCCAAAACGAGGCCAAGTGAAGCATCTTATTCAAAAATAAAGTACCAAGGAATGAAAATTAAAATCGTATACATTACACCCAAACACCGCAACGCTCGAGTTTCAAACATACAGGTAACTAGCTGTACTGAACTTTCTGAGTAAATTGAGGGCGCATTTGCAAACAATGACGCTTAGCGAAATTTGATTGGCTAAATCTATGGTAGCCATCTTGGATGGTACACACACACAGTTCTGCCTATTTCGAACATCGAATACATTGCGGTTAGCGCTCTAGTATTCTTATTATACCTCTATGGGTATACAGTATTCATTTGTATAAATGCCCGGGGCGTCTATTTTCGAGAAGGGTTTTTGAGTGGCGTTTATTTGAGGGAGGCTTTTATTGGAAACGCATTAATTTTTTTTGGGTGTAAAATGGATAAGTATAATATAGGGATACTCAAATAATATTAGCACATACTCCAGCTGAAAACTCTGAAAAAAAGTGCTTACAAGTTGTTGTTAACACTGTAATTCAGCCAGGTATATACTCTTATTACCTATGTATTCTTTAAAAATGTTGCTCAATAGAAACAAAATAGAAAATGTACTTCAATACTATGAAATACAGTAAGATGAAAAAAGTCTTTAAAACATGCACTGTTATCTATTATGCAATAGCAAGCAACTAAGCTATGCACACATACA
>NW_022719735.1:0-685 GCF_011630105.1 Anneissia japonica
ATGATAATAATTGATTATTTCAATTATTGATTGTAGAAGAATAAATAAACTTTTTATGTCTAAAACACAATACTATTCATGTTTCGAGAGCAACATTGGCATATTGGTGTCTTGACAAAATGAGTCGTGTTGTCAATTTGATGTATTCAAGAAAAATAATACATATTATGTTAAAGTCATATTTTGACAAAACTTGGGTTCCAGTGTTTTAAATAAGTTTAGTACATTGTTTCGATGAGAAACTATATTGTTGAGGGCGTAAATTTCCTATCACAAATCGTGACGTAGAGGGCGTAAATAGCGTGGGTAATTCAGAATTGACGATGAATTCGCTGTCACACGTTATGTTTTTTATGCTAAAGTAATTGCTGGTTTTATCTGTTAAAACCATTTCTGAAGTTTGATATCATGCTGTATATGATATGTAAGTATTTAAGAACCATTTTGATTACCTTAGAGTAGTTGTCAATACTGTAAATCGTATTTTAATCACATTTTGCTTAGAACGAGTTGCATGCCTGTCACACATGTGTAATGATAGCGGCGCTTAGCCGGTCCTGCTTGGACTTTATGGTTGATAGCTAGGGGATATGACCGGTTGAGCCGCCGACAAGTTGAGACGCCGGTCATTTCTATGGAACGCCAAGCGCGTCTCTCAGTGAATGTAGTGCGTCTCTCAGTGAAT
>NW_022719736.1:0-553 GCF_011630105.1 Anneissia japonica
AAATGGCAGATGGCCCGGGTCTCCCCAAATTATTTGAGAATAAAAAAAAAAAAAAAAAAAAAAAAAAACCCACTACATTTAATTTTAACTGTGATAGCGCCTATTTAATTGGAGGTGCCATAAATAAAGTTCTGTACCTCAGGATGTAATATAGACCCTTCATCTGTAAGATTCCCTCCATGGGCCTCTTATCTAGAACATTTTGTTCTTTAAATTTTAAGTTTCATAGAGAGAAATATCAAAGAAGAGTTTCGAATGAGACCAAATTCACTATAATTTTTGCATGATCAATCTTTTCAGAGATATAAGAAACTCAGACAGACATAAAATGTTGAGCCACTTGGTTATTGCTCTGCTTTGTGTCAATTGCCTATTTTTGTGCCTTGAAGGGGATGTGAGGAATATATCAGAAGTACGTCACATTTACTTTACTCTATAAATGCCGTTCATGATATTATATAATTATTAATTATTATATATATATATATATATAAATATATATATATATGATATATATAAATATATATATATATATATATATTGTGTAAAAAAT
>NW_022719737.1:0-713 GCF_011630105.1 Anneissia japonica
TCGTTCACATTGAAAAAAGACTCAATGTACTATGAAATAGATATTAAATAGGTTACAGTATTAATCAACACAACAATTTATTGTAATTTTCTAAATGTTGTAAGTCATGTTTCAAGCATTTTTAAAAGAAGATTTTGATATTCATTGTATAAAGATACATTTATGATCATGCAGCTTCACTCCAATTATGCCATTGAATTAATGTCCAAAATAAAAATCACATTAAGTGATATAAATAATAGTTATTTTAGAAGCTTATGGTACAATAATTATACTCCTATAATAATAATAGGAATAATAATAATAGTGAAACATTGCTCATATTACTGCTACACTGCTATGCCCCACTATTACTGATAATACTACTGCTACTATTACTACTTATTACTACTACTACTACTACTACTACTACTTATTAGCGCTTAGAGACTTTTTGTATTTTGCGCTCTATAAATTAATAACCATTAACCATTACTTCTTCTACTAATAATAATTAATGATGGAGATGATGATGATGATGATGATGATGATGATGATGATGATGATGATGATGATGATAATGGTGATAGTGATGATGATGATGATGATGATGCTGATGATGATGATGTCGATGATAATGATGATCACGACTAAGAAGACGGCAGTGACACTTATGTCGACAGAGAAAAGCTAAACAGTAATACAGAAGAAACAAGATAATTTGAGATTATAAA
>NW_022719738.1:0-1538 GCF_011630105.1 Anneissia japonica
CATATAGTTTGCGTTACTTGACAGTAACATACCAGCTTCTTCAACATCAGTTGACTCCATATTTAACTTATTTTAAATTTACCAAATACATTACATGTATTTTGTGTTAATTGACCGTTACATACTATATCCTTTTTAAAGTATGCTTTTATTTAAATAAAAAATAAAGTTGAGATGGCATGTAAGCGATACATTAATCTTGTTAAAAATTTTATTTATGTTGTATTGTGTAAAGACGAAATGTTTGTACCATTCCATATTTATTTGTAGCATTCAAATATTATAAGTATGCTTGCATTGTGAGTTCAAAGTTGAGATTACCGGCCCGCAACATACCATATTCTTTTTAAAGTATGCTTTTATATAAAAATTACCGCACTACAATTTAAATATGTTGTGTTTATTGATCGCAACATACCAAATTCTTCAACATCATTTGGCCCCATATTTAATTTATTTATAATTTAATTTAGAGTATATTTTTTGTTAATCTAAGCTTTATCATAACCTGAAAAAAACTGAGTTTGTATTCCTGATCAATAGCAGATTTTTGTGAGTACAAACATTGTCAATAGTAGTTCACCTTGATGTCGAGACTGAATAAAGTTCTGTTTTTAAAAATGTCAAGATTGTTTCTTGTTTTACTTTTTAAACTGTCTAAAGCTATTATATATATGACTGTGAAAATGATGATGAAGATGATGATAAACTAATATTTGAGTGACTGTTTACCCAAGCAATATATTACTAATACATAAACTATGAAACAAATACAGTGGCAACTAGTTCTATAGCATAATTGTGGTGATGACATGTTATTTATTAATATTATTTATATTTTTTAATCTATGGTCTATTTTATTCATTTCATTTAATTATTTCTGCAAAAAGTAATATAAATGCAACTTATGTGACATTACCAGTTGATTTTTAAAAACAAGTTCTCGTAATCTTGAAAGCTCTGATGACCAGGCTTTTTGTAGACACCATTAAACATAGTGGCAGAAGTTATATTGGGATTTTCAGCACAGGCTTGTGATTACCCTTACTTCAACTAACAGGTCACCTTGTAAATAGCATTTTTATTACTTTTTTGTACATTAACATTCTAAGATATTTGAGAACTGGCCAATTTGAGAAGCTGCGGCATCAGCATGTGGACGGGGGAGCAGGTCAAGCGCACCCCACCCCCCATTTGACAGCTCGTCGGAATAAAAAAATACAAAAATTTGACATGCCTGTCACAGTCTTGAGAGTATCATTTCTGCCCATCCAGAGGTTCCAATTCTTTAAAATAATAGATATTTAATACTTGGACTTGTTTTCAATATAAACATTTTTTTCCGTTTTAAAATGTTTGTGCTCGTTAGCAATTTAGATTTATTGTTGATGTTATCCATGACAGTAATACGTACCGTGAAATGCTAGGCCTCTGAAAGTCCTTATAGATGGTAGTCGCCACGTTATTGGAAGTTTTTATTTCAAATTTCGCGAAAATGGTTTATAACATTCCCTGCAAGTTCGTCGTTCAAAACTGG
>NW_022719739.1:0-736 GCF_011630105.1 Anneissia japonica
TCACCGTCATCACGACCAGAACCACCACCACCACTACTAACATCATCGTCAGTAGAGAACATTAGCTGAGTTGGTAAGACTTGTATGTAGTCAATGGGTTTCAGCTGAACCATGGGAACATATATTTTTGGTTCAATTTCACCATTACTCTCTTTTTGTTTCACATGGGAAGAGGAAAACTTACTATAGCACACTGTCTTTTGGGTTAGTGATACGAGCCATTGGCCCCTTGTGCAATAAATACGGCCCATGTTCATTTTTTGTAGTTGATTCTTCCACACTTGTACCGATGTAGCAACAATGACATTATTCCAAATACATATCGTGCTGTCTTCGTGTATTCTGACCATTAAGATCAGTATAATAATAATAATAATAATAATAATAATAATATAATTCAATACATAGTCATGATTAAGAATACCGTAATCATATATATTTCAAATCTAAAATAAGTATTATATATATTATAAATAAATATTATTAATTATAATAATAATAACTTTCTCAACTACTTACTATTTATACAACTGTGAAATGATATGACTCTCTATTTTACAGGTGATAGAATTTGTACTTTTAAATATTGAAGGAGACGCTATATCGCATCCTATGCATTTGCACGGCGGATCATTCCGAGTCATTGGATCTGATTCATTTCATGGTGTGATAATGACACTTGATGACGTAATTAAACTTGACAAGCAAGGTAATATATTTTAGTCACCACTTTAAC
>NW_022719740.1:0-828 GCF_011630105.1 Anneissia japonica
AGAGACTTGCACAATTTGGAAAGTAGATCACCTCAACCCAACATTGGTTGGGGCTGAGGAAAGACAATTTATGATTATGACACCTCTAGATTGCCGGAAATGGCACTCTCAGACCTAAATTCTTATTATAATTTTTCTTTGTTTTCTTTTCCATTTTTTAAAAATAATTCTGAAAAATGTAGGGTCGACTCGGCCCCACTTGAATCCGCCACTGATTACTATGACGTCATTGCGAAATTGCCAACGTAACACTGGAGTTTGTAAACTTTTGGTAGGCCTATCACTTAATCGAAATAGACAGACATATCCGTGTCAAAGGCTGTATAATTATTGTTTAATAATGGCTATATAAAATTCAATTGACTAACTATAATTTTTTGAATTTAGGAAAAACAGTAATCCTATGTATGTAGATAATATTAAACACTAGCATAACGTACGGGTCATAATAATATACAAAAGGAATAAAGCTTTTGAGTTTGTAAAAATATTGGCCTAAGTATACACGCTTCCAATTTTAACAACGTTCAGTACATTGTTTTCACAATAAATTTAGCCTCTGATAACCGTTGCACCCATAAAATCGATCTAGTGTTTTCTGAGATGGTTACGAAATGTATAAACAATTCCGTTTTTACTCAGTTTTGGTCCGAAAATACGTACTGCACTTAGAAAAGTGAACAGACAAAATTCATGAGTCATGCGTAATTGTTATTCGTTCCATTCTCTTTTAAAAGTGGGGTTTTAATTATAGAAGATTGGTGAAAAGTGGGGGGGGGAACAATCGATATGATGTTCCCCACCCCCTACTTTGAAAAGTGGGGGGGG
>NW_022719741.1:0-699 GCF_011630105.1 Anneissia japonica
AAGTACACACTAGTGTTTACGCTCATGGACTTCTATAATTGCCATCAGCGTATAGCGTAGAACAATAGTGCATACTAACTTCAAATACTACTATCTGACACTTGAATAGTTGGCACAGACCAGTTATTTCATTGTTATACCCTAGCATCTATAGGACTGGTTCATGACTACTACCACAAAGTGGAGCTGCTTATTCATTATACCTTAACATGTTATGCTAAATACTCTATAGACAGCACTTATAGTGATCAATTTCATAATGGCTACGAGGATTTAATGTCTTGGGAGCGTGTTTCAATACATTTTTGGGGGGAATTTTAGTTCTCATTTATACTTGAAAATCATTATAGAATTGGTTATCTTTGCACTTCTTTAACTTTAAACTCTAAATTTGCTTTAACAACATTATAATTACTTTGAATTGTTAATGAATATAGGATACGTTGAAATTGCTCGACAAGGTCCGGTGGAAGTGGCACACGTTTCACTGCACTAAGTTCAACAAGTTGTGATAGACCAACACTTTCAGATAATGATGGATAATCCAAATCAAAATGGCCACTCATTGTAAGACAAGCTGTGAAAACAGAAAGTGAAAAGGAAGGGGAAAAAAAATATATAGTTGAATTTGCCTAGTCAATCCAAAATGGCATTTAAAAATTGTATGACTTTTTAGATAAAATTTGACTTACAGATCAT
>NW_022719742.1:0-186 GCF_011630105.1 Anneissia japonica
AAGAGGGTATCTTTGAATATTATATCATTGAATGTTAATTCTTGCAAAAAGTAAAATGTAAATGGTAATTTGTTTGATGTTAGATTCCTTTTAATAACTAAATTATTTAAGATAAAAAAATGCATATATTGAATCAAGAAAATCAGTTTTAATACAGAATTTGATTATTGGGGCCATTTTTACCTA
>NW_022719742.1:203-618 GCF_011630105.1 Anneissia japonica
CATTTTTACCTACCTGTCATATGGGGCCATTTTTACCGGGGCCATTTTTTCCGGGGCCTTTATTTCCGGGGCCATTTTTTCCGGGGCCATTTTTTCCGGGGCCATTCTTACCGTACACCCCCATTCAGACTAGCATCGCATTGTGATCTGTTGTAGCAATTGCGACCAGCGTGACCACTGCTTGGGTATTTACCCAAGATCTTGGGTATTTTGACTTGGTCTTGGGTTCTTGGGTATTCCGTTCAAATCCTTGGGTATTTTATTTTTACTAAGAAAATTAAATATTTTTGTCATAGAGGAAGAATTAAGAAGTAACAAAGTATATTTCAGTCCATTCAAGTAAGCAAAACTCATCACTCTCAGATTACGCAATGATAAAACAAAACCCTGGATTAGAAAACTATTTAATTGATAA
>NW_022719743.1:0-669 GCF_011630105.1 Anneissia japonica
TAACATCGGGGTAACCCCTACTCTTCCGAAAGATGCAATGGGTTCTTTAAAGTGCACACGAGCCCGATGTATACACTGGACCTCCATTTGAAGTCCTTCTCCGAGAAGACTTGGTTCTACCTAACCGAACCATGGGCGAGGAGCGGCTGGAACCAGCGCCGATGTTAAAGGCTGTAGCTAGCGGCGCCCCTGCCTTACCGCTCGGCCACTCGACTCGCCTGAACATGTAAGACTGAGCTGAGCGAATCCAAATTAAGGTGGAATTAGTAGTGGTTATGTGACGTTTGTCTTGCGCTGTATTATGCGCTATAGAAATGGAAGACCATAATGTAATGGGAATGAACGTCTCTGGTATTGCCGACAGTACAATCAGTGTAAAATATAGGCTATTGTGGATTTAAACAATGTCCTAATGGCAATGTTCAAAATAAATGTAAATCAAATAAATATGACTGTTGGGGTGAGAGGGGGTGTATCTTTGTAATTAGGCAGTTATATACTGTCTTTATGTTTAAACAAGCTTTAATTTTAACACCGGGTCTCCATTTTAAAAGCTCCTAAGAGTTTCGTCGAGGTCCTTTTCGTCGCTCTGTTTTTGAATATGTATGGTTGAGTTTACTTTGTCATGAATTGCAAAGAACATGAATAAAGAAATAAAATGAAAAATAT
>NW_022719744.1:0-696 GCF_011630105.1 Anneissia japonica
GTTCATATGGAAAATAAAGAAGAAAGAAAAACAGGAAACGGAGTAGACTTTAGAACACTATTTTATTAAAACAATAATATTTCGACCTGTCCTCAGGTCCTCTTCAGCATGACAGTCATGCAGATATTGGGATTCCTTCCAGTAGATACTTAGTTTATTTTGTCATTCTGATCGGATTTTCTGTACTGTTCCGTTTTAATTTTAAATAGTTCTGCATTATGTGGCCGTTTGCTGTTTTATGGGTTTTTCCCATTTGCCTTTTAATATTTATATAAGAAAGTATAATACAATAATATAATATAATACTTTCTTATCTGAGATTAATCAGTGGACCTTTCGGTTTTTGGAAAATTTATGAATTATTAAAGAATCTCTATTGAGATCCAGCGGGCCGCTACTGATGCACGGTAGAGATTGCATCTTTAGATCTCCGATCTTGTTCACAAATTCACGGACTAGTGCTGTCTCGTAAGAATTTCGTAGGACGCGTTAAGAATGACAAAATATTCTCTGTATCTACTGGAACCGAACCACATAGCTTGTATTCCACTATTTGTATTCACACCTGGGCTGTGTATATATATTGCCTTGGTTTGGCTCTGTAATCATTAGTGGTCGTGGGACTAGTTTGGGCCTGGAAGGCCGAAACGGATCCGTCTGCAGATATTGGGATTCCTTCCAGTGGATGCTTAGTTT
>NW_022719745.1:0-665 GCF_011630105.1 Anneissia japonica
ATTAAAACAATTAAAACTAAAGGAAAGATTACCATTAAATAAAATACGTCGGGTCTTCAGTCTTCGTTGATTAAAATGTGACGAATTAACGATAATTGAAAAAAAAATTCTAAATCATTCCAATAATTTACGCGAGCACGCACGCGCGCAAATATTCGATTATATATGAATTCTAATACGCTGTCCATACTAAGTGATTATAAAATATAATTGTAAACCAAATTAAGTGTGTGAAATTAATATGCAATGTACGTAACACATATACTTTGCATGTGTTCATCGGGCAGATTTTGACACAAAATGGACGGTGTGTACCACGTGACTTTCGCAAACCAAGGAGCGGAATGTCGCAACAATTTTATATGGCTCTGGTCGAAGACAGAGCCGTAGATAGATAGAGTTTGGCCAACTCTGTTTCACGGGATTCGATATATGCGCGTGTGATTGGGTGGATCGCAATCACATGACTTACACCGGCCATGTTGTCACCAAAACAAAACATTAAAGCTATACGCGCGCATGCGCTGGGCTATTGGTAACGACATGGCGTCCATGCGCCAGGTTGGCCAAACTCTCTCTATTTACGGCTCCGGGCGGCGATTTTTTTTCCGTACGAAACATTTGCATGAAACTTCACTCGGGCCATCTCGGATTGACTCGAATGA
>NW_022719746.1:0-1065 GCF_011630105.1 Anneissia japonica
TAGTGGTAAGTTAGATTTAGTATATTGACTTTATGTAAATGTATTATTGTTGTAATTATTTTGTTGTATTCTTTTTACTACACTTATTGTGCCCGTGTTGTCATTTGTAATCTGTTCCTATTTTTTAATATTTTGCCATCGATACAATTTCATTTATCATAAATACATTAACCATTCCTTTGGCGTAAAAATTCAATAGTATAAAATATTGTCAATGTATCTTAAAGATAAAAAATACGGTGTGTATAAATCAAATTGACAGGTGTTTACAAAAGAACTTAGCGGAGATAGTTTGACAGACAGGGTACTTTTCTCCGAAGAAGGTATTCTTGATGTTACCGCAATAACTTTGACTCTGACTGATGTTCCAGCAGAGGACATACAAGTGACGATTGAATTTGTTGGTTGTATTGAAAAAGGCAAGTATATTTATATATATTTATGCTAACACAATGTTTCATTTACATCTTGTAGTCCTTTTTTCCATTAAGAAGACAATTTTAAGTTTATTTTTTTCATAAGTTAAGTGATGCATATTAAGAGACATAAATAAATAGAGTGTTTAGAATAATGTAATCCATAATAAGTGAAGGCTTGGAAAATGGGATGTGCATATTAAAGAGTTAAATTTTAATAAGTAGATGCAACGGACTAGACAAAATCCGATAATGCAATAATGGCTGTAATGCTGGGATGCCCACGTAAAAACTGACTGGAATTATTGTGATTGATGATATTTATATAGTTTATACTACAACGGAGATGCCGACAACCACAACAATGCTGCCAACTACAACAACAATGGTGCCAACAACTACAACGGAGATGCCAACAACCACAACAATGTTACCAACAACCACAACAGAGATGCCAACAACTACAACAGAGATGCCAACAACCACAACAATGTGGCCAACTACAACAACAATGTTGCCAACAACCACAACAGAGATGCCAACAACTACAACAGAGATGCCAACAACCACAACATTTTTGCCGCCAACCACAACTG
The DNA here is from genome assembly GCF_011630105.1 of Anneissia japonica. NCBI lineage: Eukaryota > Metazoa > Echinodermata > Crinoidea > Comatulida > Comatulidae > Anneissia > Anneissia japonica. The sequence continues at coordinate 1,013 of NW_022719746.1, forward strand.
AGATGCCAACAACTACAACAATGTTGCCAACGACCACAACAGAGATGCCAACA
>NW_022719747.1:0-1509 GCF_011630105.1 Anneissia japonica
CATACATGTATCTGCTTACAAGAAATATAAAAAAAAAAAAAAAAAAAAAAAACTTCTATTATCAGTTGAGTTAAGATTCAATATTTCAACATTAATTATGTCATCATTCCTGATGATGACATAATTAATGTTGAAATATTGAATCCCAACACGATGGCGTGTATTTCAATACTTGGAGTATGTATTATACTTTCTTATCAGTTGAGTTAAACATACAGCTCTCCACTTTCTGAAAAAAAGATTCTTTAAGGTTTTTTAAAATTATATAACTCAACAGCGCTCAAATATAAATTCATGTAATAACTGTTAATAATAAATGTCTTTACCTGTAGTTGATTGTTTTCCTCAATCCTATGTTTTTCCTAATCCCAATTTTCTTTTGTCATCTATCTTCTTTTTAGCTATTTCTTATTTGGAGTTTTGTATCTGGAATGACCTTTCACCTTGTTCAAGAAATTTTTTTTTTTTTTTTAAAATATTACATTAAATTTTAAAAAAAAATATTTGGTTGGCAGCAATACAGCTTCTTAATAAAATTTAATGTAATTTATACAAGTGAAAACAATAGCTATAATGAAGAAACTAAAAATAATAAAAATAAAAATTCTGTATTCTGTAGGTTCAAGGTTCAACATATCATTACAAAATAGTTAATAGTTAATATAATAATAATAATAATAATGATAATGATAATAATAATAATAAAATGAACAGTTATAAAGTAATATAAGTAAATGTAAAATACTTTGTCAGATTAATTGCAATAAAAACAATAAAATAATTAATATAGTTTATAAGGATCAAATAAATTAAATAAATTATCATCTTACAATATAATAGTGATCAAAACTTTAAATTTACAGATTTTGACTACAAAAAGCCTTAAAGATTTACCAGCAAATGGGTTAAAAAGCAAAGGAACCTTAGTATTGTAATTAGGAAGAGTCAGAATTATATAGAGGTTTTCAGTTTCCAATCAGAATGGATTAAAAGAACATCTAGCAGATTGAAAATTCATAGTTTCTTAATTAAAATTGGATAAATTCATAGTTTCCTTTACTGTTTTGGTGATGAAATTATGTACTCTTGCTAATATAGGTGTATAACTGTTTCTTTAATCCAGTTAAATTTGGAAATTAGAACTTCAAAGTTTTGACTGTCCCTTTTAATCCAATTTTAATAACTATGAACATTTTTAAAGAGTGTTTTTTGGATACCACAAACCTTTTTAAGTTATGAATGTTCTTTTAATCCAATTCAATTAACCCAGCCCCCCCCCCCTTTTAGGAGGTAAAAAAAAAGAAAAAAAATGTTGTTTTTGGGAGTCTAGAGCACAAAAATTTCGCGGACCCCCTAAGACGGTGTTGTCTCGATCGGCCCAACATTCGGCCCCCCCTCTTTTGGACATCTCTGACATCTCTGAATCGCCCACTGAAAAGTTTTGATTAACATGTTTAGATCTACTTTGTTATTGTGTGAATTAACTGACTTTACACACACAATTTAGGT
>NW_022719748.1:0-536 GCF_011630105.1 Anneissia japonica
GAGTCCCGTGGCAAATACGTCGGAGACGGTTTTCGGCAGTTCCAGAAGATCGTTTTCGATGAGCTAGTCCACGCTCCACGGACGATTCGGAGGCATCACGGGATCCGAAACGTACTCGACGACCAGCTCCACCGATCCTTTGCCAGCCGACGGACCGGAGAAGCGATCGAGTTCCAGAACCAGGCTCTTGCCCTTTATCAGAACGTAGTTCGATTGAGCGTGCAAGCTTTCCGCGACGGCGACCAGCGCTTCCACGACCGGAAACGGAACGACGTAGTCCGTCTTGGTGCTCTTGAAGTCGTCCCTGTCGAAATGCTTCCTGTCGCAGACGAGCTTCAACGAACGACCGCACGTTTTCAGTGCCTCGCCGACGGAATTCTCGAAGCGAGTGGCTTCGAAGTCGTCGTCGTTCCCGTGACCCTTTTCCTCCACGTACCTGCGGCGGTCCTCGAAATTCTCTCTCCTCCTCGATAGTAGCAAAGCCGATCTTTCGCGATCGACGTTTCGGAAGTCGTCGAGGGACACTTGAAAGTCTC
>NW_022719749.1:0-973 GCF_011630105.1 Anneissia japonica
CAAAAAAAAATACTCCCAAATGATCTGATTTTTAAGATTGATCATCAAGGGAGAATAAAAATAAATGTTAAAAACATACAAAAATAATAGATCACAAAAACATTTTTATTGGTTTGGCATTTACCATAAAGAAATAGAATACTTAAAAGAAGTGTCAATATTATCATTAGTTCTTGCCAATAAAAACACATCATAATTATTTTTAATAATTGTTTTTTATGACAGACATTTCTCATTTGACTATGTCAGGGAAATGTACCCTATTGTTGAATGGTTCAATCCATAAAAACATGACCTATATAACCTAACATGTGTACTGTATTACTAAAATCAAATGTAACCATACACCTGAAATTACATATCCACAAATATTTAAATTAAAAATATATTTTTACTATATTTTAATAAATGAAGTATTTTAATATTAAGGATATTAGCAACAAATTATAAAAGCACCAGAGATAGCTACAATAACAATGGTAACAACATCATCAGTGATATAATGACAATGAAAGTACCAACAAACAATAGCATTATTAAAATAACAATAATAAAAGCAACAATAACAAAAACTAATTAAAAAAAATACAATAATACTAGTTGTAGTAGTTAAATAATTGTTTAAATAGTATAGTAATACTACAGTAATAACAAAAATAATAGAATATATAATAACTTTTATTTGGAAAATTAGCATATTTTCGAGTTGATTCGTTTCTGAATCCCACTACTGTTGTTACGTCAATCGCAGTGTTGGTGCATGTCCAATATGCATGTTACATTTGACCACCTGTAGACTAAATCCAGGCTTTTATTTAACTACGCTCTCTGTAAGCGCCAGACGAGAAGACACTGTCTGCTGATTGTCGGTTGCAGTCCGAATGGATTGTCATTACAAACAATCTGTTGCGCGTGCGTCGTGGCATTGTGTTCTCCATAGGATCATGTCAGCCAACGTCCATCGTGTGCAGTG
>NW_022719750.1:0-661 GCF_011630105.1 Anneissia japonica
TTCCTCCAATACGTCAACCGTTTCATTTGATTTTTTCAATGTCTCTATTATTTAATTTACTGGGAACATACGTGCTCGCAATCACATTGATGCCATTGCTTATGCTTAAATGTACGATAGCCTGTTTTTATAATGGTCCTTCTTTTTGTGCATAAGATGACATGCCGATACTTAGTTACTTCATATTTACAACTTAATTAAGTATCACAATGGTGAATATGAATTAATTTTAATTAAAAAAAACATATACTAGCCTAATAGAGCAGCCACATTTCCTAGTTTTTAGCCTCATCATAACTGCTTTTTAAAGCCGGTCAGTGGCGTCCCAGAGTTTGTGGGGCCCTGGAGATGACAGTGTTAGTGAGCGATGAGCGTTAAGTTTGCGAGTGGAGCAAACAAACAGACGCTGGGAGCCGGAAAGCCGCGTAGGGCCCGGTTGGGATCCAGGGGTGAAGGCCCCTAGTGGGGGTCCAAACTGGCTCTCCCCCGCTCACTCAGAGCTCATAGTATTTATAAACTGTTAACTGCGTTGTCAGAGAACATAGAATTGTCCATGACTGATGGCTATCTCAGACTATATTATAACAAAACCTACATAGATTACATAGCCAACTTTTCGGAACTGGCATAGGCCTTAAGTAGGCCCATTTACTCTATGCGT
>NW_022719751.1:0-586 GCF_011630105.1 Anneissia japonica
TTCATTGAGAGCCTTGGTACACGATGTATTATTATGTCCTTTATTCGAACACTGTATTTACCTTTTTTTAATGATTTATATATATATATATATATATATATATACATATATATACACATATATATATACATATACATATATATACATATATATAGGCCTATATATGTATATTCAAGTAATAATACAATTTTTGTAATAATACTTTCGACCATTAGTCATCATCAGGTATATATACATATATAATAGGCCTATATACTGCAAAGATAGGTCAAAGGTCAATAGAAAAGTTTCTGGTTGATATTGAGAAATTATTCTGTTAGAGTATAAATGTGCATAATGTAAATATTTTGTTACAAAAAGCAACTCTGTACGATCAATGGTTGCCAAGATATTAAATTCACGCAAAGTTGAGGTCAAAGGTCAAAAACACAATTTCTGGTCATTTATAGAGAAAATTGTCCATTATAGTAAATATAAATATGCATGTTTTAAACATTTTGCTGCAAAAAGCAACTCTGTAGGACCAGTGGTTTTCTAGATATAGCTCCCTATATTTCCACCCCTAATTTGCATATTTATGCTAATA
>NW_022719752.1:0-1640 GCF_011630105.1 Anneissia japonica
TATAAGATGAAAATATATATATATATAAAATGAAAAAGATGAAATAAGCTTGTACAATGCACAAATTTAAATGTAAACCTTCTTCTGATATTTTCTTTTTCTAGTCCTGTGTTGGAGGTACCAACCGACGAACCTTTGAGCGAGGAACAGGCTTTGTTATACTTTAGGGACATCATACTTGGCATTGAATACTGTAAGTAAATGCTTTGTCTGCCATTGACTTGATCAATTGAAATACAATTATGAAACCTTTATTTTATGATTAAATTCAACAAGGCTATTGACACTCAAGATTTGATTTTGATTGATATAATTAGGCACCATGGCCAATGATTGTTATTGCAAGTGCCGGTAATGCCTGTTAATGTGCCTATCAGATTCAACATCCTAGAAAAACAAATTAATATATAAATTAAAACAAACACTTCATGCAAACCCTCGCAGTGCATTTTGCGTGTGTCCTTGAGCAAGAAACTTTATCTACATTGCTTCTCTCAACCTAGGAAAAAAATATGTACCTGGTGGGGTTGCATGCTCCTGCACTGATTAAGCAGCAACACTTAAGCATGTGAACCCAATGTCCTGGGAAAAAGTACTTCATATCTGAAATAGTTTTAAAGGAAAGGCGCTATATAAATAAACAATTAAATTTAAAAAAATTAACAATCTGTTAGTGGAAATGAATGCAGAGAGGACCATTTTTTCCGAAATGTTGTACCAAGGTCTGGAAGTAGAGCTATAAATTTTTATTTTAAATAACAACATAAGCAATATTGGTCTAATGACTGGTATGATATAATCCTAGAGTTGTTTGCACAAGATTTGATAAAGAAAAAATAAGAGGTGGAACTATGACTTTATTATTTATTTGTTGATGTGATTAATATTTCTTTTCCAGTACACCACCAAAAAATAATTCATCGAGACATAAAGCCGTCAAATTTACTACTTGGGGAAGACAACCATGTGAAGGTATAGAATAGCCAAACACTTTTAATTCAAATTTAGATGGTGGGATTTTTTTATGTCATAGTTTAATCCAGAATGTACATTTACAAGTCTCACACATCTGGCTTGAGATACTTTGAGAACAAATCTCAAATTCTCATGTCTTTCCCCCCCCCCCCAAACTCTCAAGCTTTTTGTGAAATATAGTTATGAGATAGTGAGAGTCACCTGAAATGGAGGTCTTCTGTTTCTTGATTGCAAATACTCTGAAGCTTAGGCAAGACTTTTTTTGTACCTTGTTTAGCGAGCCCGAAAAAATGGAATTTTTATTTTTTTTTATTTTTTTTAAAAATATGTATATTTCTTCCTAATTATATAAATTTAAACATTTAACCCTCCCATTACTACACTCTTTATAGTCACAAATAACATTTTATTTTCTCCTCCGTCTGGATGTTTTTGGCAAAATATTTGCTAAATGAAAAACCAAAATTTTACTTTTATTGTTATCCCACCCTCTCTGACAATCTTTGAAAAAAAAGGTTAGCGAAACAAGGTATAAAAAAAGTTTCACCCTTATGTCGCAAGAAGCAGGGGTGGCGCCAGGATTTGCCCGATGGGAGGGGGCCTGATGAACCGACGAAGGGTCAGATTTCCCCGAAATCAAGTGGCCGTGGTTGAGCTTCAAAAGT
>NW_022719753.1:0-4460 GCF_011630105.1 Anneissia japonica
TTTGTGTGGTGGTTGAAAAATACAGGGGAGTCTTAATGGCCAAAAATAGTGGTTTCCGACCACATTGGTAATGTAATTTGACAGGCAAATTACAGTAACATTTTTTGCAAATTTCTTTGAACAAATTTCGTAGGCATAGGGCCTAGCTGGTATACATTATTTTCATTTTACAGTAGTTTGGAACGATATCGGAAGTGGGGTGCTGGCAGTGGCCTGCTAGGACTACAATTTATTTGAAAATATCTTGGGGCCGATCGTCCACACTAGTTGGGCCCAATCGTCTGTCCCGGGAGTTTTCATTACGATGATCAAGAACGTACACGATCTAGGCCCTGGGCTAGGCTTAGCTTGCTGCCGTCACTCTGCTACGTATACTACTACCGCATAACAAAGAAAGCGACCCACGTGGTGCATTCTTAAATATTACACACATTATTTAATTGTATTAGACGATAACACGATATCATTTATTGAACGATCTAACCACCCTCGCATCGCAGTAATACTGAATTAGGCCTCTTTTTGTGGAATGCTAGATAGTCATTATGTACCCGACAGTCGGCTGCCTTTATATTTTCACTTGTCTTCAGTTTGCATTCAAAGGGTACATTGCTGCATAGCCAAATTTCGGGGATATAGTAGCTTCATACGACTACTCATACGTACAACAGAAAATAACGTCGCATGGACTTAGTGAAAAAAGGAGATCTAAATGAAAAGGCGATATATTTCAGCAAGTATTAAAACATTTTTAGTTTTATTTTAGGCCTTCTTCAAAATACCTATGCCTACAGCAGTAGATTTTTTTTTGCCGTAAAACCAAATAGTTTCATCCATGCTGACTTTCCGATCGGTTAGCGTGAGCCCTGACTGAACTCACATCCATGTTCGCATCGCGATATAAAACAAAATGTCGGAAAACTTTTCTTAGACGCATGCGCATTTGCATAAATGTCTACACACACACACGCACACACACATACATGTGAAGTAGCTATAACCGATGACATTGAAAAAATACGCTACAAGTGGTGACATAGTTAATCTTCGTTTTTTTATGGTAAAAATGTGTGTAATGCTAAATCTGTGAGTAAGCAAGGGATGTTTAGCAACAGCCCTAACATTGAGTAGGCCATTGCATAACTGAGTACGAGTATGTCACAAGATACCGCTGCTTATTTTTACAACACACAACGTGTGTCTATGATCTTGAAAAAATTCCTAACTAACGGTGACTTCTGAGGAAAAGCTCAGAAATCTCACCAGGTGGTATATAGAGGGAGCTCTCATTGTTTAAAGCTATTTCGACAACTGGCGACGTCATCGCTTGCGAGTATGTCATCGGTAAACAGGTGTGTCTACACACGTGTGTCATCGGTTGGTATGGGTTCACCAGAGCACTACACACAATAAAAAAACAGGAAATAGCAAGAGTGATTACAATAGTTCCTATTGCATTACATGCATATGAACTAAAAACTAAAGAAACACTTTCTTTGGTGTATTTAATTTATTTGACCTTCTTCCAAAGCATGGTTGGTGCTGAGGTGAGAAAATTTATAGAAATAGTACCTCTAGATGGCCGGAATGGCATAAAATTCTTCATCATAACCAACATTATATAGTCAAAATGAAGCGCCAACAAATTCCCATGATCTTTCAGATCATCAGCTATTTTCGGCAACGACAGAGATCTAATGTGTGATGTACGGTACCATGGAAAATACAACTTAAAAGCATGTCTGATGTATTTACTTTACCTACTTCAAAACTGTGAGTCCACACGCCTCACAGCCCAACCCCAGTTGTGGCTGAGGTGGTGAAAATTGGGGGAAATTTTACCTCTAGATTGCCGGATATGACACTCTTATATGTAAAATTAATTATTATCGATCTAATTAATCGCTGTGATGTACCATAGAAAATAAAACTTAATTGTCTTTGATGTATTTACTTTACCTACTTCATGTGCCGAAAGCCAATTTTATCTTTGCACGCTTTTTCTTAATTCTCAAATTATTATAATAAAGGCACGCGCACTCGAATCCTGTATGATAGAGGTAATTCATATGTTTGTGGGCAGAATACACCGGTATCTTGCTATAAAATAAGATGTACTCTGGCTGTACTCTGCATTTATGCAGTTTATTTCTAAAAATTTTCAGGCATATCTTCTTAATTCCCGAAAAGTGAGGGGGATCAACCCTTTCAAATATGTGGGGTGGGGGGAACGTGTTCCCTATCCCAAGTGATCTGCGCCCATGGGTCAGTGAAGAGTCCACGTCACCTCAGCCACTGAGGCCCGAAAGTTTTGAGAATATCAAGCTCAGGGTGCAGGAATTTGCACTCTCATACCTTAAAAAACTTACCAATAATTCATATCAACAATATTATACAACTTTATAATACATCTTTATGGCAGCAGACATACATGATTCAACACAGTTGATTGACAATGGGGGCCAATAAATAGATTGTTCTAATCAAGCTTGGCCCCCTTTCTTAGCTACGGTACATAAATTCATCCCCACCCCCAAACTTAATCAATACAGTTCAATAATTAATTAATAAATAATAAAATAAACAAAATAAGCAAGATGTTATTCTAGATACTCGGATAACAAAAATGATTTCAGTTTTGAAACAAAAACATTATTTGAAGTGATCCCTTTTAACTTGATAGGTAAAGAATTCCATAAATTTGCACCGGAAAAGTTAATTCTAAAATGGCCTAAATTAGTTGACATCTGGGTATGGATAAATTAAAATCTTTATTAAATCTTGTTCTATAAGTATGTCTAATGTTCTCAAAATAATCAGATATACTATGCGGTAACCTATAATTAAATAAATCGGATATAAAATTTAAAACAAATAATTAGCTTAAACATAAACAATTTAACCTTTTTATATAAAGACAAAACACGTGCAATTTTTAAAACGTTTGGAAAATGAGACTTTTCAAATGATCGATTAAAAACATAACACAGTGGTATTTAGATATAGGGCGCCGCCATACATAAAAATTTAGCTGGTAAGTCATCAGGACCAGACCAGGTGCTTTATTTGTATTGCTTATTTACTTCATCTACAGAGATTGATTTTAGAAAACAAGAATTTATGTTGGGCTGACCTAAATAACTTGAGAAATGTTCAAATGAATCTTGTATTTTTTTTATATTTAAGGCAATATTTGTAAAATAATAATTAAATTCATTCATAATCTCGGTTTTATTACTGATTTCTTCTGACAGATTTTCATTTATTTTTACAGAAATTTTGTCCGGTAAATCATAATTTGTAGTTTTACACCCTAGTAGTTCATTAACGGTAGACCATGTTTTAATAGAATTATTTTTATTTTTTAAAAACAAATCAGAATAGTAATTCTTTTTTGCCAATCTTACAGTTTTCGTTAACATGTTTCTATATTTCTTATTCTGTGCAAATTTAGAAGCTTCGAAATTAGATTGTAAAACTGTTGAATATAGCTTGTGCTTTTTAACAATACATTTTCATTTCCGAATTAAAATTGCTGTAATCTCGAAATGAAATAATTTTTTTAAAATTTCAATTCAAACATAGGATAAAAAAAAATACAACAATAATCCTGTCTCTTATAAAAAAAAAAAAAAAAAAAAAAAAAAAAAAAAAAAAAAAAATAAATGTCGCAAATTATATCGTTCTGTTTTCCTGTAAATAATTTAGGGTATCTTTATATTTTTTATAAATATGAATTAAATGATTAAAATTGAGAAATTGTTCCTTAACTTTTTTTTTTACTAATGGTTATGTGCTCAAAAATAGCAAACGTCAGAAGATGGTCCAAAATTTCGCAAATTACAGCACCATGATGAACTTTAGAATCATGAATATTAGTGTATATATGATCAAGTAACGTTTGAGTATGATTAGAATACCTAGTTGAGTGGTGATGAGTTGATTAATGTTCAGGCAAGCTAGACTCGTCATATACGACTCGCATTCATTAATTAATTTATCCAAAGGATCAAAATTAAAGCACCAATTAGTAAACAGCACTGTTTATCAATATTGATTGAACATAACAGATCCAATAAACTTTGATAAAACTCAGAAAGGTCAAAGTTATACTGTATTTTCTATAAATAATTCCTACAATAAAGTGATCGTTGTTTTCTGTGGAAGTGGTTGGCGCATCGGTTGTGGTTTGGACTCCCAACCTCGAGGTCGGGGGTTCAAAACTCTCGCTGTGCAAGTCGCTTGTGTCCTTGGGCAAGGCACATTATCTACGGTTGTTTCTCTCCACCCAGGATTACAAGTGGGTACCTGGTAAGTTCAAACACAGCCTGCGCTGAATACAGCTGCAAGATTATGGAATTGCCCTATGGGGCTTGAGTGTGTGTTCCATACAGTGGCGTAGAAAAATATTTTTCATTGGGGGGGATGATTGGCGTGTTAGCCAGTGTCGTAACAGGTGC
>NW_022719756.1:0-1499 GCF_011630105.1 Anneissia japonica
CTGGTCCTAGTCTAGGCCTATAATATATAATCTGTATAGGTAGTCATGTGATTACAGGTCTACATGTGACATTGTACTTTAAAAAAATATAATATAAACTATAATACCGTAGTTTCATTCAATGGGGCCCCGACAGTTTTAAACAATAAAAGCTGGGTTCTGATGTTTGAGATCATGCTTCTGATTTTGTGATCAATCTGCTTTGCAGATTGATCACACAGTTCTTTATTCTTATTCTTATTCTTTTATTGCACAATAGAATAATCTGGATGGGAGGGCCTGGTCTCTAAAGTAAACTTAATTACTATAACAATTGTTTGAGAACCACTCCCATCCAGAATAAAAAAAACAAAAAAAAAACATCATTAAAATGTAAGATAAAATTTTTCAATCTCCAGCAAATTTTAAATAGCATCCTCCTTTTGGGAATGTAAGGAAATAGATACTGTAGTGCTTTCCTTTGTTGGATCGATTGTAACACTTGATTGTAGCAACCCCAAAACGAATGGCACTTCAGAAATACAGTACAGTATAACAATTATTCTCTCAAACTTTATATCCTATCGTGTTGTTTGTGTTTTAAGTTAACTTTATTTAAGCGTACAGGTTTGGAATATTTTAAAATCCTTAAGTTAAATTATTTAAAGTTTTCTTTCAATGAAAAATAATGCGAATGTAACCCATTCATCCTCACGTTTTTCTTTTTTTTAAAAAAATTTTTTAGTGACATAAAAATAATTAAATATAATTTTTTCTGTTAGAGTAATACAAATTCCTTTGATAAGAATTGAAAGATAATAAAATGTTTTTCCTAAATAAGTGGTTATATAGTGTTGTGAAATTTTTAAAATAAAAAAAAAGAAGTAATTATTTAAATAATTTTTTAGGCCCTGTTTATCAATAATTTTGAAAAAAAAGATTAAAAATACTAATTCAACAGTCAGAATAAATAAATGCATCTTCAAATCAGCACAAATTATTCCTTTACAAAATAAAACTAAATTTGTAATTTTTGATCAAAAACTTCGGAAGATAAAAAATAATATAAAATTTCACCTCAGGGGGGGCCTAAGCCAATTCCCCTAGGCCTACGAGCCGGTCCAGTCACCTTCACTGCACTACGCACCGTAGCCTGAAAAAGTCTAACTAGGCCTAGTTAGTAACTTACCCCGCGACGTAAAATCCATAAATCAATTATTCGCCTAGCGCCCATACAAAGACGTGGGAAAACGCACCTATAATCTTTTAAAAATCCGGTTGGTATAAAAAAAAAATTATAAAAAATATGAAAAATTACGATAATATAGGCGATCAAGGTGTCATTTTCGAGCTCTTGACAAGATGGATCTCAACGTCATGATTGCGCATGTCACAGGGAAACCAAAAAGTTCGAAAGTTCAACGGTCATGTCAGGGTTCGTTTTCATTTTTGTATACAACCAAGATGGCGCTGACGAAGTTGATAGCCACGTTTTTTTTTTCAGCCACAAAAAACATTAA
>NW_022719757.1:0-813 GCF_011630105.1 Anneissia japonica
TTTTATTTTACATGGCCTTAATTTGTATTTTAATCGAATGGTTCTTACTTCTTGACAACAGGAATGATTTCCCCACATCTCTTCCACGACGCAGTTTCCACAAGTACACCTGAAGATAACAGAAATTTTTTTTTATTAAACTAATGATTTTATAGAACATAATAGAAGGACTAGGCCCAATTATCATAACTCAGACAGGTTCTATTTCCCCAAATAGAAGCCCAGGGTATGATTTTAATGGCTCAGTTGACTTCTAGTCTACAAATACTTTCAGAAAAAAAATTATCAAAGATACGCTTTAAATTATGCATGCAATGTTAAAATATTCCGTTTGGTTTTCCATCCATACAACTTTAAATAGGGCATGCTGATGTCAGATTTAAAAGGATATTTTTTTTTTATTTGGTTAAAATGGAATTCCTCTGGGTATACACCCACCAACTAACTAGACTAAAATAGGCCAAACATGGCAATAGGCCTTAGTCTATTAGTATTTAGTACCACCCTAACCCTCCCTACAGTATAGGCCTAGCCAAAGATGGCCTAGCCTAGATAGGCAAAGAAGGGCTATCCTAGGCATATAGACCTCACTAGACTAGGCCTAGGCTATAACAGGCCTAGCCTATGAAGGTAGACCCCAGACTATGAATTGGCTAGGCCTAGTTAGAAGCCTCCACCCAAACAAAAAAATGCCATAAAAACCGTCCGCGCATTGGAAAAATAAGGGCCAATTTCCACGCAGAATTTTCCGAAAAAATCTTTTAGACTAGGCCTAGGCCGGTAGGCCTAGACGTACGGCGCTCTACCCACTAG
>NW_022719758.1:0-1297 GCF_011630105.1 Anneissia japonica
TGTGGCCTGCGTCGTAGTACGTTGTGTGCTTGAGTTAGTACGTTGTGTGTTTGTAAATGTATTTTGGCGGTTGTGGCCTGCATCGTAGTACGTTGTGTGCTTGAGTTAGTACGTTGTGTGTTTGTAAATGTATTTTTGGCGGTGTTGGCCTACGTTGTGTGTTTGAGTTAGTACGTTGCGTGTTTGTGCTAACACGTTGTGTGTTTGTGCTAGTACGTTGTGTGTTTGTAATTGTATTTTTGGCGGCGTTTGCCTTCCATACACGACCTTAGCATGATTTTACAAGACGCACATTACAAAAACAAACATCACATGACATGACAAAAAAAATACACACTGTTGGAACACCATCAATATTTGCAAGCTGCTGCCATAGAAGAAGAAAATTTGTTGGCTGCTACAGTTTTGATAATCAAGAGTAAGCGTCGGTCACGTCGAATACATAGGCCTAAACAAAGTGTATGGGTACAGCCATGGCTCTTACGTCGTCCATATTTCAGACAGTATGAACACTTAATATAGAGTTAAATAGCTTTAGCTTCAAGATCAAGGTAAATCAAGGTAAAATTAAATAGAGAAGACCCAAGAGGCTTCAGAAACTTCCTCTAAGTGAGCAAGGAATTGTTCAGTGTGTTGAAAAACTTTTCTGACACAGAGCCACGTGATATAAACCACGGTCTAGATGGCATCCTAATGGCATCGTATCTAATCGTCTCAGCACCGCAGTGACGTCTTGGCTTGTCGTAGGTGTTGTTGGAAGTACGAATTGACAAGACACAGTCACGACAAACGACGACAACGTTACGCCACTCACACGATGCCGCTGCAGTAGACCAAGATCTTTTTCACGGCTACGATTGAGCAAGATTTTTTTGATTCATTCATTCCAAAAAAATCGTGCTCCATCACGATAACATCAAAATCCAGTACGATGCAATACGAGGAATTATTTTTGACCACGATATATGTACGACGACGCCATTGCGATTTTTTAAAATTGAAAAATCGTGCTCTGTCTTAGCTAAAATCGTAAATGTGGGAAAGGGGCATAAGCTAAGATTGATAAATCCTGGGCCAGTCACTCACTGCTCCCGACGGTCATCAGTCGACGCAATTCTGAAGAACGTAACGCCAGACGTGAGCGCAACGAATCTTTTTTAATGACGATCCGTTTAGACTGCCACCGACAATCAGCAGGACGACGTCGCATCGTCTGTAGCTCACAGGGAGCGAAGTCGTACCACAGTCGTACAACGCACTGAGTGCCCGGCTTTAAAGTCAGACTTGGGGGGGGGGG
>NW_022719759.1:0-527 GCF_011630105.1 Anneissia japonica
TACCAGACGAATTTGGATTTTATCGAATTAACGGTAAGTAAAAACAATTTTCGTGTCTTTTTACACCAACAATAGTAAGGCCGCTGCAATACCGATTTAATATCATAGGCCTAGTAAATATTTTTTTTAAACATCGACAGATATCCTAGCCAATGGTCGGCCATATTTCGGTACACATAAATTAGATTAATAATTGTTTTTTCAGTATTATTATTTCATGGAACAATATACATTAACTCTGCTTTGGAATAAACGTAACCTTTAATAACTTTCGTTACCACTACCGACAATAAGCTCAGCCAAATTTCATTAACTATGTTTCTACATCAACAATAGTAGGGTTTGCAATACCGAATAAAAAACAATATAGGCCTAGTAAATATTCTTTAAACATCGACAGATATCCTAGCCAATGGTCGAGCATATTTAATTACACATAAATTATATTAATGTTTTTTTTTAATTATTTTATTAGTCCATGGAAATATATACAATGACTCTGCTTTGGAATAAACGTAATGCTTAAT
>NW_022719760.1:0-513 GCF_011630105.1 Anneissia japonica
CATTTTTTGCTAAAAAATAAGTTGATATTTTTTTACAATTAAAAATGACTTGACTCCCTAAGCCTAAATTTTAACAATGTTTTGAGTGTCCTCATTTGGCTCCTGTCAATCAAATATTGAAATTTCTGACTCCACCAATAACCATACACACTGTTTTAATTTTCTTCAGTTGTCAGTGATCACACTACCCATGTATAATTTGCTTATCCTACCTCCATGTCCTAATGCAATATGCTTTGTGTTCCACAGATTAAACGTGTGTACAGTGCTTAAGGAATTTCTCCATACCTTAGTTTTTTGTTTTTCTGCAACTCGTCAAATTAAATGTTTCCTAGCACCAGTGGCAAGTTACATGTCTTATATTTATTAAGCACTGTATGGATTTTATATTTTTTATTAAATATGATGATTATAAATTGGCTTTGTAGGAGTATCTGCTTCTGTACTCCTTCCCCAAGACACATTTTTCTGCTCACTCACAGTTAAAATTAGAAATTGAATAATTCACATTTA
>NW_022719761.1:0-655 GCF_011630105.1 Anneissia japonica
AAGTTTCTTCGCGCGAATCACAATCGTTGTTTGTACATGGTAGAGTGAAGCTTTTGTATGGAAAGAGAACAATAAAATGCCGAAACGATGTGTTGTTATGGGATGCAGCAATGTAATCAAAGACGGCGTAAGCTTGTACATATTTCCCAAAGACCCAGTTGCTTTTAGAAAGTGGGAAAATTTTGTACAGGTAAAGAGAAGTCACTGGAAAGGTAGCCCATACTCATGTATATGTTCCAACCATTTTACGACTGAACAATTTATATAGAGAATCCGGTGAAAATCGGGCTTGGATTTGGAAATAGGTAGGCCTATGTCTATCAATTTGCTATTGTTTGTATATAATTTTATTCTTCATAAGTTAAGTTAAAAACTGACACAAGAGCGATACTTGCCTATCCTGTATCGCTCATCGACCTTACCTGCTGCCTGTCAGATCAGCCGGGCTAAGCCTAGCCTAGACTATCGGCTCGCATCTACTACTAGGCTAGGCCTAGTCTAGATGTACGTTGAGTGCTTTTGTGTGGTGACAAGTTCAAGCATAGAGTGCAACGAAAGTGGTGATGAGTAAGCTACAAACATTATAGCATTACTGTAAAACCAGTTTAGGTCTGTTGTGAATTCTTGACGTACTGTACACAAACCATGTATTTGT
>NW_022719762.1:0-788 GCF_011630105.1 Anneissia japonica
CACTACCTCCAAATTAAGGGCACTGCAATGGGAACCAAAATGGCTCCGAATTATGCCAATATTTTCATGTCCATTCTTGAATCCAAACTCATTGCTTCATTCCCTCTTAAACCTCTGTTCTACCGACGTTACATTGACGACATTTTCATAATTTGGCCACACGGAGAATACAACCTTAAGGCATTTATGGATCATGTGAACAACTTTCACCCTCATATTAAGTTCACATCTGAATATTCTCACACATCCATACCTTTCCTGGATGTAGCAGTTACCATCAATAACAATCGTATCTCCACATCTTTGCACTCTAAATCCACAGACAGTCACGCATACTTAAACTTTCACAGCTCACATCCATTATGTCTGAAAAAGTCTATAATATTCAGCCAATGCCTCCGTATCAAACGGATATGCTCAGACATTAATGATTACAATTTCCATGTTAACAACCTAGCAGGATTTTTTCTCAGTCGTGGCTATCCTCTTAACCTCATTAAATCCCAAATTACTAAGGCAGCAAGACGTTCACGGCAAGACCTCTTATCTCCTAAAATCCGTCCCACATGCAATCGCATTCCCCTCATCCTTGATTTTCACCCCTCTATCACGTCCTTATCTAGAACTATTAGAAATGACTTCACCCCACTTCAACGCAATGAATCCACCCGACTCCTATTTGACCAACCGCCGTTACTCGCAAGCCGTCAACCCCCTAACCTCCAAAATGATCCTCACATCCTCACGCTTGTCACCACCTAAAAGAGGCAACTCTAAATGCAACAAAC
>NW_022719763.1:0-796 GCF_011630105.1 Anneissia japonica
ACCTGCTACAGAGTGTTCTTGTTGTATATATGGTCTCCTTCCTAAATGTGAAATCACTCAAATTAAACGTCTTGAACTTTACGTTGCTCGACTTCTCTTTGATCACACTACATACTTATCCAACTGTCTTTTCTTATTTTTAACTTATTCCTTTCATTCAACGACAACAATACTTCCTGCTTAAAGCCCTCTGTTATGACATCGTTTGTTCTCCTGGCCACCCTCTTCATTTTTTTCTCCCCCTGCCTGTTCTATGTAAATGACCCTTCGCCACAACCGTTACTCTGCTTTTCTTCTCTTCCGTGGACACACTACTCGGTTCTTGCATTCAACTCTACCTCACTCGAATTCGCTCGCGTCTTCTGTTCATCTCGATCTTTCTTATTCTAAGAAAAATGCTATCAGAGAAGTCCTTAAATGTAAAGACCTTTTTGTCAATATTTGGTGGGGTGTATGCGGGTGGTCAAGTACCTTAGTGGAGTAACGTCCCTACCCCGGGATGCATAGTTTGATTAGGTTGGCTTATGCGGCTCATTAAGACCTTAGCGTAGTGATGTCCCTACCCTATAATGCATAAATAATTATTACTATGCTCTGTTAAGAGTGTTTTCAACTTGTCTCCTTTTGTCATGTCTTTTTTATTGTGCGGATATTGGCCCATTGATGGCATTTGTAACATTAAAGAAATAGAATTGAAATGATAGTAATACGTGAATTTAAAAAATTGGGTCAGTCAGGCCATGGAGTTATAATCATTTTATAACTCCATGGTCAGACACACACTTTAATTAATGTT
>NW_022719764.1:0-544 GCF_011630105.1 Anneissia japonica
AAGATGAGGTGATTTTTTAACTACTTGAGCATGATTCTTTTGCTTTGAACATTTCCACTTCAGGGGAGGGGGGAGATGAGAGCATTTTTTTTGGGGGATGTGAGTTTCCCTGTGCACCTTTAGATACACCACTGATGCCATCCAATGTATAAAGTAATAAGAGGGAGTTCTTTGACCAAGAATATAGCAAGAACAACATTGATAGTTTTGAAACCCGGTCCTTCTCACACCAAAGTTTAATCTCTTAAGTCTGCACTACTCACCCTAACCTATTAAATAATGTCAATTTCGTATACTGTAGACCTACTGTATGTCCACAGAATGTCATTTTCGTATACCTGTAGCTTCATTTCCTCAAAATGCTCTTAATGTACGATGCTGTCCCGAGTCAAAAAAAAGAGTAGAACAACAATTCTGAAGTCATCACTGTTTGTAATTGTTTACCTTTTGTTAATAGCATGTTTTTGTGTAGTACAATGGTACATTAACTACATCAATGCCTTGGAATATTTTCTGAAAAAAATTACATTTTAACAATACAGTT
>NW_022719765.1:0-869 GCF_011630105.1 Anneissia japonica
TCGACAGCATCAAGCCGATGACGATGGCGTAGAAAAAAATAATTTAAATAAAATATAAAAAAACCCATAATAGTTTTGTATTTTCTGGTTATTTTAACTTCGTGAAAATAACAAAGAAAAAATGTTGGATATTGAAAGTTGAATGAAGGTGATGATGACAAAGTCAATTAAACGATAGACGAAACACATAATATGTACGCATACAAATTATTTTATGTTTTCACAATAACTTTATTGATTCGTTTAAATCTCAGTAAAGAAATGAATAAACGAAAGTTGGGATCTAAATATCATATGTTTCGGGCTGTAGAAGACGGTTTAAAATAGAGGTCGAGTCGTTGGCCATATTCCACCGGTTTCTGTCTGGCCGGAGATACGTCCTTCTCCGAACGAAGCTGCAGTCCGATCGGCGGTGCCGGTTCCACGGTACCGTCGTCGATGTTCAACACGAACCCGAGACGGGCCTGATCCGGCTGGCAAACGTACAGATCGAATCGAACGGTGTTCGCGTCGTAGCGGTACTCGACGCTGGTGTTGCACCTATCGTTTCCGTCTATGTACCAATTGTTTGCGAAGTAAAGATTTTGCAGGTCCCTTTGCCTCGTCTTCTTCTCGTCTACGGGATGCTTGGTGCTGCACGTTTTTATCACGTGAACGAGTCGCAATGGCTTTGTAAATTCGAAGACGGCGTGATAAGTGTGTTTCTCTGGGTCGTCGATAGAAAATATGTAAGCAAATGTTATCATGGCGTACAGACGTTGACGTTTCCCGTCCGAATTGACGATGACAAATTTCCAAATTCTTAGGAAATCGAAAAACGGTATCGACGTGTCGGCGAATTCCGGTGGCGTCGGCAGGTCGTTTATGAA
>NW_022719766.1:0-610 GCF_011630105.1 Anneissia japonica
ATTTTAAATCAATTGTAATATATTTGTCTGATTCAAAAAGGAAGTAAATAAATGTTAAATTGAAAATTGAAAATTGAAAATTGAATCCTTGATCGATCGTCTTCCAACTTTCAGTATCTTATAGCTGAGACAATTGTCTTTCATATAATTGACTTTTTTAAAGATTTTGATGACGTCATCATGGTCAAAAAAATTGTTTTTTCTGACCCCCACATTTTTCTTTCCTTAAAACGTTGATGAGCCCATATCATCTTAACCATTCGTCATTTCTGAATCCTATTAAGTGAGCATAATCTTCAGGTCAAGGTTAAATGTCAAGTACCTTAATTTTCAGTTCGCGCGACTTTACGTGCGCGTACGCGTGCGTCAACATTTATATATGCATAAAACCATGAATGTTTTTAATCAGGTATAGCTCCATAGGATGAAAGGTGACCCCCAATTTTTATTACATATTCTGAAAGCACATGAGTTGTAGATACGATTTTATAGATCATAATGGCTGATCGGACATTGTGACGTCATCATATTGCCATTTGAATTAATAAAAAATATAATTTTATTTATGACGTTATTACTTTTTATACTCGTTTGAACGTACTCGCTTATC
>NW_022719767.1:0-1720 GCF_011630105.1 Anneissia japonica
AAACACCACTAGAAATTTTACTTCGGGTCCCTGAAGGAGGCTTCATGCAACTTCATGGTTCGGACCACCCTCACCCCCCCCCCCTCCTGTCGACAAATTTCTCGAGCCACCACCGATGGATCGTGTGCTTGGGTTTGGCACGTGTTCGTGAGTTTACCGACTGTTAATTACCACAATTGATGTCACTGGGGTAACGCACTTTAAGTGGCAATTGTATGTTAAGTACCTTCAAGTCACAGTTGAATGATCATTATTCTCCTCATACTACACGCAAGGTAATTGGTTTCTTAGTCACGAAAAAATTGATGCGATTATACTTTTATATATATAAATAATGGAACGTGCCCTCTCATCAAAAAAAGATTCTCACAACATCTTGGCAATATCCCAAAACCTATTGTCCTCGACCTTATTATTACTTTCAAGAATTAGTTCTGCTACCTTGCGTTGATCTTTACCGACGCGTCCTTGCTGCGTTCCGCTGTGTGTCGGCAACTGCGCTACACGCCCAACAAGCATGTGAGCAGCAGACAAAGCATAATTATTATATCAAGTCAAATATTTAATTACATGTTTATTCCCAACAGAGATAACACAATTAAGTCAATAAAATAACAGTACAAAGAAAGAATTGTGTTACATATGCTAAAAAATAGTAGGTTTCCTATAATGGTGGCATTTCCATAGTAGGCCTACAGTAAGGTGTTGGTGCAACATTGTATTCTGGGGTGTTTTTTTTTTGTATTAAGTCTCAGCCGACCCTGAAGGACTCCATATATACCACAATCAGAGACACAATCGAGCCCTAATTGAGTAGTTGAGTAGTTACGCCCCTCCAGCCTCCAAAATCCCGCGGTATAGTACGCCTCTTCTCTCAATTTACTGGATGAAATACATCCATTAAAATAATAGATAACCGGACAATCTGAAGAGTAAAATTGGAACAAAAAAGTTTTTATTTTTAGTAGTGATTGCCAAGAACCGCTAATGCGAAAGATTAAATAATAATCTACCTGTCTTTAGTTTTTTTCCGCAAGTAATTCATGAACTGTCCTTGTATGGACATCTTAGGTACTACGATATATTGAAGAAGTACTTTAGAATAGGTGAAGGAGTAACTTTGGCCGGATGCGTACGATGTGAAAGATTGTACTGTTACTGTACCGTCGTACTCTTAGACTGTTCATGGCCAATGGCAATCTGCCTGGTTGTCACGCACTCGTGTATGTTAAGGCACATCTATTGTTGTGATCCTCCGGTATAGCAAGTTCACAACATACGCAGTATTTTAATAATAGACCTTTCCGGAGTGTCAATCAAACTTATCAACTGACTAATCAGAACAGCGATAGGGATACGCGCGCTTCTCACAAACACACGTGTTGTCCCACAAACGCACGTGTTCGCGTATGTTTTAACACTGTCGTCTTGTGGGACCTTAGCAACAATATCCAAGGGGCGGGGCTTAGCGGAAAGGTCCATTATTGGCATTGAAGACTCACGTTGCTGCGACGTAAGATGTAGGTCCGTTACCAGGAGGGTTTAGGTTCGGCAGACCCCATTACGAGCGAATCCCACTGAGTTTCCCACTGACTTCCACAAGGTCTTTTCCACATGGATTCCACCAGGGCACACAGGCTCCCTGAATATTCGGTTCTCATGAGAATCCCACCAACTAAGATTTTCGTCTGGGATACAAAATGTAAGAATTTTAAAGAAA
>NW_022719768.1:0-683 GCF_011630105.1 Anneissia japonica
ATTAAGTGAGCATAATCTCCAGGTCAAGGTTGAATGTCAGGTACCTTAATTTTAAGTTTGCGCGAATTTACGTGTGCGTACGCGTGCGTCAACATTTATATATGCATAAAACCATGCATGTTTTTAATCAGTTATAGCTCCATAGGATGAAAGGTGACCCCCAATTTTTATTACATATTCTGAAAGCACATGAGTTGTAGATACGATTTTATAGATCATAATGGCTAATCGGACATTTTGACGTCATTATATTGCCATTTGAATTACGAAAAAATTTAATTTTATTTATGACGTTATTACTTTTTATACTCGTTTGAACGTACTCGCTTATCTTGATTGATTGTCTCCCACCTGTGACTATATTATAGCTAAATCAATTCTCTTTCGGACGTGTCCATTTATTTTTTATTTTGGTGACGTCATCATGGTAAAAAAGATGGCTTTTTTGGAGCCTTCTCATCTTTCTTTCTTGAAAGATGTAAACACATTGAAAATCGAGGGCGGCAGACTGTATTTCGACACTATCAGACCGATAGTTCGTGTACTGTTAAGGCAAAATTCGTGTGGCATTACCAACCAACAGGGGGTTTTAAATTAAACTTTAAAAGGTTTAAATTAATGTGCCATTATCGTCGTCAAGCACGTCGTTTTAGGTATTCGTACTTGTGCGTTACAATTTTAAA
>NW_022719769.1:0-539 GCF_011630105.1 Anneissia japonica
TTCAAGGGCCGGTCCGCCTTCCCCCTCCCCTATATTGTTTGAAATTAGGGGAGGGGGATGAGGTGCTGTAGTTCCTCCATCTATGAAAGTACCTCCCCGGATCCCTCTTTTTTGAATTCCCCCGGACCCGCTACTGTATATATGTGTCGAATATTCAATATATTCCACAGTGCACCTAACAGGCGCAGCCTTAGGTACAAGGTGCCACTACAATTAATTCTAAAACAAAAATGGGATTGATTTCTAGTACAAATTAAACCATACATATATATAAGATTAATAATAATAAATATAATTTTATTATTATTAGGCCTATTATTGTTATTATCATTTTCATGTTTGAAATACGTACTCTACTATCGTATTGGCAGTATTACGATAAAAAAAGATTGTTATAATGTTTATAATATTAAGATGTGGTGGAGCGCATTCATAATAGCAATAAAATTCATGACGCGCCTGAAGACCAGGCCCTTCACCACGCTCTCCTTGCCTAGAAAAACGAACAACTGGACTTTCTGCTGTCTATGCAGTCGACA
>NW_022719770.1:0-665 GCF_011630105.1 Anneissia japonica
AGAATACTAGATAATGTTGGCCAGGGCTTGGGAGATGTGGCACAGTTGGACTATTTTAAAACAGAATCGTTTCTATTGTTTTTTTACTTTTTTTTTATCAGAGAAGTATGCTCTACAATGGCAGATCCTATTTGCTGGAGGGGAGAAGGTGGGGTGGGGTGTGGAAAGACTATGCAGCAGTCAAATAAATCAGTAGCCACGAGTGTGTCATGAATTATTAAGAGGTATAAATCGGGGAACTTCTTCACGTTAGCCTGGAAACACATGCATTTGCCCCTGTTCTGTAGTGGTAGGGGATGCTACGCCTCACAACCACACCCTCCTCTGACACCTCCGACCCAGTAGCTAATACCTAATAATTTTTTCTCCGGTTTGCCCCTGATCCATTTCTTTTCTTGATAATATTTATATTTATAAAACCAACTTTTTTTTATTTAGGTACTTCGTTTTTATCGTTTGTTTGAAACAAAGAACACAAATGCGCTGCCCCAGCTTTGGCGTGGTGCCAAGAAGAAACGTAAGAAGAAACGACCTGTTGACGGATCCGACCTGTTGAGTCCCACAAAGAAATGTGGCTTTGACTTTAACTATGCTCCAACACCTCCACCGGAGCAATGCATGTCGGATGACGAGGTACACCTCTTTCTTATAAGTAACTTATAAGT
>NW_022719771.1:0-968 GCF_011630105.1 Anneissia japonica
TAAGATAAGCTTAAGGACAGAAAGTGAATTGTTGGTCTGAAAGAAATGAAGGAACAAATAAAAGTAGAAAGACCCCACAAATAAGAGAAAAAAAAATCTATACTATAACACTGTAAAGCAATCAATTAGGCTACAGTAAGTAAAATTAAAGTGAAATATTGTGAATTGTGTTTTACATTTTCGAGGGGTGTTCTCCTGAAAGCGAGAATATTATACAATTAGTCGATTTATTCAGGTATTCACGAAGTAGACTATGAAAATACGGTGAAAAAATATGGAAGAAAATAAACAATGTAATATATTTTACTGCTGGTGAGTAATAAATGACTTGGATCACAGTGGATAGCATTTAGTTTGTGGAGAGTGTTTCCTGTTGCTTTCTTTTTAAATCAAATAAATTGGGGAAAACCACAGGAATGCTTTCTGTAATACTGTATAAATAATTACATTAATAGCAAATATCACACAACTAGTCATGTAGATATTAGGATACACTTTGAAAAACAAACTTCCATTTTCATTTACTAAACTGTACCATACGTTAATTTAAAGCAAATCCGGAAACAACACTGATAAAATCAATTACCACACTTATTAAAGGTGCAGAATACAGTAAACTACTGTATTACAGTATAGTACCGCGACAGACAGTATCTAGAGTTCCTTTTCAAAGTTTAATTCTAATTGTTAAATTTAAAAAGTCTGACTGTAAACTATTATACGGAAATACTAAAACTACTACTATTCTTTATACACCCAGACTTAGTTTATAAGTGGGAAGATATTCAATGTGGACAATATTTTGTCTTTAAGCTACTGCGATAAAAATCCAATCCTATTGACTCTTTTGTATTCTGCAAAGGCAATGCTATCATGGCATAAAACATGCTGGCTCTTCATGCTTGGCATTTGTTCACCGCTAACTGTACAATGAGAAAAAAAAAAAAAAAAAACGATAAAAAGTTTTA
>NW_022719772.1:0-1220 GCF_011630105.1 Anneissia japonica
ATGTTCGGGCGTCTAGAACACAAAAATTTCGCGGGGGCATGCCCCGGACCCCCTACGACAGTGTTCTCTCAATCAGCCCAACTTTCGGCCCCCCCTTTTGGACATTTCTGGATCCGCCCCTGATATGTATAAAAAATGTTGATTCAAAATAGTATGCAATATGTAAAATAAAAATAACCATGGATAATATTCACTTTTGAGCAACCTAGTATATGTATTGCTTTAGTTGACTTCACAAAAAAAGGAGAATGGTTTTGCAAAATCAAAATTTTTTTGTATGCTTTCAGAGGGGAGGGAGGGCTGAAAAAGAGTACTGTTTGTACACTTGTGAAAATGTTGATAATTGTGAATGACCCGCTAAGGACAGAAAGCTATGTATTGATTTGAAATACGCCCATGTAGGCATCCTACTACCACTGTACTTACTGCTACCAGCTTTTTACATAATATGGTATTATGGGACATACTACAGTATAACTACAATATAACTACAATAAAACCACACACACACACACATATATGATATTGAAGGGAGTTAGCCGTAAACACTGTTGAATAAATATAATATAAATCATCAAAGGTACATATACAGTGTTTAAATAAGGACATGATGGATATATGTTATAATAGAGATAAACTCTAGATTGTCTTGCGGTAATGCTGTAATATACATTTTTAAACAATAATGCGAAATCTGCGACTGTTTAAAAGAATAGGTTCCCCAACCAGGTTTTCGAACCCGGTACCTTTTGCTGTCTATGCAGACGCTTGAACACCTTTACATTTTACTGTCAGTCTCAAAAATACAAAATACTATTTAATAGTTGTTCAATTAAAATGCACTATTTTCAAGTCTGTGTCAGCCTGAATGATCAGCTGCTCTGTATCACATGGGACCTAGTTTTCAGTTGTTGTATGGGCCTTGAATCAACGCAAAAATAAAACAGGTGATTGATCTGATACATTGAAGGGAAATGGTCAAATTAAGACACATACAAAGTCTATCAGTGTACACCCCTGAATTTGTTCATCTCACCCCAGCCTCAACCATATTATTTTAAAGTCAGAAATATATTTCCGACATTTAATTTTAAAGTGGCTCCATCCTTAATTTTGTTTTTCACCTCGCCCTTAGTACGTGGGCTCACGTATGTGTTGACACACCAGGTCAGGGGCAGATTTGGGGGGGGCGGCCTGGGCCCCCCCCCCCTTTTGAGAGG
>NW_022719773.1:0-601 GCF_011630105.1 Anneissia japonica
GGTGAATGTAAGTAAAAATGGCCCCGGTAAAAATGGCCCCAAATGACAAGTAGGTAAAAATGGCCTCAATGAAAGAATTAAGTAATAGAAATATATTTCTTAAAATCTTCAAATATTTAAATACAGTACTGTAATAAGCAAGGATTGAATCAATAACAAATACAGTTACACAACAGATGCAAATAATGTACTGCGAGATTATCAGAAAACAATGGCCATTAAATAACATTTTTTGATAGTAGAAATAAATTTTAAAAACGTTATTCACTAACAAAGTAGAGGAATGACATACATACAGTACTTCAACTACCAAAATATGCAACTCATAGATAACCACAAAATTCACCACAAAAAAGTATCAAATGAAATAAATAAATAGTGCAAATAAACAGTAGCTAAAGTATGTGGATCAATTGTGTGTTTGAATCACAAGTTCATGTATGGGAAAAGGGAGATGCTTACATTCTCACAAACTTAGCAATAAATGTTCTCCTTAGAGTTACTTCAAAGAAGTATTTGTTAATCAAATATTGTTATTAAAGTAAACTGAATAATTAGGAATACATTTATTTAAGCAACTTATTTAATTGCATACTTGGTT
>NW_022719774.1:0-677 GCF_011630105.1 Anneissia japonica
CTTTCAATGGAATAGTGTTTGTATCAGCCTATCTCACTTTGCCTAACAAAAAAAATTACATTTTTTCTCTTCTTTTTAACATTGTCACTTTTTGCACAAAAGTGCTTATCTCGCCGAGTTGAGCACTTAGTGCAAATTATTGACAGTGCAAAATTTTTGACTTTCCGCCATATTTCGAGTAATTTTCCGAAAAACTTCAAACTTTCATGGATTAGTGTTTTTTTTTAAGCCTATCTCACTTTGCCTAACCCTAACCCTAACCCTAACTCTAACCCTAACCTTAACTCTAACCCTAACCTAACAAAAAAAATTATATTTTGACTTAACTTTTTAACATTGTCAGTTTTTGCAGAAAAGTGCTTATCTCGCTGAGTTGAGCACTTAGTGCAAATTTTTGACTTTCCGCCATTTTTCGAGAACTTTTCAGAAAAACTTCAAACTTTCAATGGAATAGTGTTTGTTTCAGGCTATCTCACTTTGCCTAACAAAAAAAAAATTACATTTTGACTCAACTTTTTAACATTGTTAGTTTTTGCAGAAAAGTGCTTATCTCGCTGAGTTGAGCACTTAGTGCAAATTTTTGACTTTCCGCCATTTTTCGAGAACTTTTCAGAAAAACTTCAAACTTTCAATGGAATAGTGTTTGTTTCAGCCTATCTCACCGTGCCTAACAAAAA
>NW_022719775.1:0-657 GCF_011630105.1 Anneissia japonica
TATTGCACATAAAATATAGTTGTAAACCCAATTAAGTGTGTGAAATTAATATGCAATGTACGTAATAGATGTAGTAGATTATGAAACAAAATGGACGATGTGTACCACGTGACTTTCGTAAACCAAGGAGCGGAATGTCGCAACTCTTTATATATATATGGCTCTGATCAGTATTGATGTATAGCGCCGCGGTGCGGACGGGGTAAAATTGCACTCCGTGTACCCACAATGCATTTCGAACGGATGTTCCACTATTGGGAACATCAAAGAGTATAAATAGAACAAGAGAGCCAACAACGCTCATTGGGAGCGTAAAAAAACGATACGCTCTACGCAGCTAGTGTAGGACGCCAACTAACGCTTGTATGTGTTTTATTACCCAGTACTGCACCTGTCTCTTATACACATTCTGTTCTCCACAAGATACTGTGCTTTTGTTTTCTGCTTACTGAGTTTATAGCGGGCGTACTTCTACCGCGCTGCGCAGCGCTGCACTGGGTAATAAAAAGAATATACAACCGTTAGTTGGCGTCCTATACAGGCATGACGTTTTTACGAACGGGACTTTGCTCTCTTGTTCTATTTATACTCTTTGGGAACATAGCTGCTCTATCTTCTGCTGCATGTATTTATTATCTTTGCACGTACTTGTCGAAT
>NW_022719776.1:0-197 GCF_011630105.1 Anneissia japonica
GGAATGTGTATTACAATATGCCAGTACGTATTTTTTAGATTTTGACGCACTCCGTTCTGTTGTGTATGTCTGCTGTTGAAAACAAACTTCCTCATTCTGTGACATGCTATGATGACTGAGATGGACCATGTTGATTTGTTAATAGTATTTTGTTTGGGATGGAAAAAAGGAGAGTCAATTTCCCAAAAATGCTCCAT
>NW_022719776.1:257-517 GCF_011630105.1 Anneissia japonica
CAATCATTAAGTCGCAAAACTTTAGCTGCATTTGGTGGATTAAGTCGCAAAACTTTATCTTCGTTTGGTGGCGCCATTAATTTTTACTCTAGGAAGACGGAGATCGGTTTTGTTACTGGTTGGTACATTCCTTACAAACATTCAGCCAAAGGCCAGTGAAAGTTTTTGTCGATGCTTGCCATCTTTATGGGAGCTATCGTAAAGTCATGGTTTGCCGGAGTTCAATTTAAATCTCCGAACTTCTGAAGCTGAGATATTCT
>NW_022719776.1:591-803 GCF_011630105.1 Anneissia japonica
GATTTAATGCTGGGTAAGTTAAAAACAGACATTCTTTCCGAGTGGGACTCATTCAAAAATTCGAGGGGGTTCGCTAGAATACAGGGGGGTTCGCTAGAAAAGGGGGGTTCGCCCGAACCATAAAAACCCCCCCTGGCTACGGGCCTGATCAGTTAGTTTTGTTTTGCCTTTTTGAGCTCATACCGATACTGTTTGATGCAGGAGTAGTGAAC
>NW_022719778.1:0-661 GCF_011630105.1 Anneissia japonica
GAAATGGTAACAATGGGGTTTGCAAGAAAATTAGAGGAGTCCGAAGTCAACAACTACCCTGGACCGGTGCATTACATACCGCATCATTCAGTAGTTCGTCCGGAAAGCAAAACCACGCCAGTGAGAATTGTGTTCAATTCGTCTAATAGGTATGAAGGAGAGGCCATCAATGACTATTGGGTCAAGGGACCGGACTTGCTAAATAACTTACTGGGAGTTCTTTTGCGATTTAGAGAAAATGAAGTGGCCCTGTGTGCCGACATATCCAAAATGTACCACAGGGTGGCGATTCCGGAACGAGATCAACACGTTCATAGATATCTATGGAGAAATCTTGAAATTAACCGAGCTCCTGATGTGTATATAAAGCTAAGACTAACGTTTGGAGACAAGCCAGCCCCTACACAGACTGCTTTAAGATTGACAGCAAGGGAAAATGAAATAGAGTATCCAGAAGCAGCAACGATCCTTAAAAGAGACACTTATATGGACGATATTTGCCCATCTGTCAGAACTAAGGAGGAGGCAAGCAAGATAATTTATGACGTAGAAAAGGTACTTAGTAGTGGCGGTTTCTCTGTCAAAGGTTGGACTTTGAACAAGCAAGTACAAGGCATAGATATCAAGCAAGACAAAGTGGTTATGATTGACTCCGAGCAAA
>NW_022719779.1:0-531 GCF_011630105.1 Anneissia japonica
AAGAAGCCTATGGGCTTCTTTTTAAGATAGCATAGTCTCCTTTTCGAGATAGTACGGCACATACACAGTACATGAATTTCAGAAAACCAAATAAACTACATACAAGCTTGGTTAGTTTAGGTGATTTAATGCCAGTTAAATACACTCCATGATACAGATTGATGTTACATTGGCTTTATTTATAGTTTTATAGTACAAATTCACAAAATTTACTGCATTCATTTTGAAAAGCCCCCCCCCCCCCCCACCTCTTTACTTTGCAAAAGTAGTCTTGAAAAGAGGCCCATCCAAAGCTTTAAAAAAAAAAGCCCAGGGCTTTAATTCAAGGTTTTAAGGTATTGTACTGTATATCTCCCATCAGCCATGATTCCTTATGTCATTTATATGTGGCATTTATTTATTCAGATGACATGTAGTAAGATGCTTTCAGTACTCCATGGATCTGTGGCCTAAAGCCTGTCCAGACAAACACATTTTATTGGACAAAAGCATGTGAGATGCCTAAATATAATCATGCTGACATCACATCAT
>NW_022719780.1:0-802 GCF_011630105.1 Anneissia japonica
TATATATATGTATATGTATAGGCCTATGTATATATATATATATGTATATATATATATGTATATGTATATATGTGTATATATGTGTATATATATGTATATATGTATATGTATGTATATGTGTATATATGTATATATATGTATATATATGTATGTATTTATATGTATATACGTATATGTATATACGTATATATATAAGTATATGTATGTATATATATATATGTATATGTATATGTATCTATATATATATATATGTGTGTGTATATCTATATATTTGTGTGTATATAGATATACATATATATATATATTTATATATATATTATATATATATTATATATGTATAATATATATATATATATGTGTATATGTGTATATAAATATGTATGTATATATATATGGATATGTATATATGTATATGTATATGTATATATATATGTATATAGGTATATATATGTATATATATGTGTGTGTGTATATTTATATATATGTGTGTATATAGATTAAAAGGCAGAATACTGAAAAACAACAATGCTGTGGGAAACAATGGCTGGATCTCAATAGAGATACAAAAATGATAAGCAACAGCTAAAAAGTAAACGTAAGTAAACAGCCAGAAATAGAACCAGAGCTTTCGGTCAACACTAGTCCTTCCTCAGTGGCGAGTGAGTGAGGGTAGAAAAAGCTAAATGGTATAAAGTGAGAATTTCATGCAAGCATGATTGGAAACAATAGGCTGGGTGCGATTAGAATAAACAGCCTAAACAAGTAAACAGGAAGGCCAAAACTAAACTTTAGAGGCAAGCCT
>NW_022719781.1:0-750 GCF_011630105.1 Anneissia japonica
CCCCTCCCCATTTCAAGACATTTAGATACGCCACTGACTTAATGAATGACCGCTGATTTTCGTGTAATTTTGTTTCAAATGAATATGTACCTACTGTTGTCTTCTAATCGGATTAAAATCTGGCCGAATTTTTGCCGATGTCGAAAAAAATTTGGCCGAATTTGGCCGTGAGATGGTGTGTGTTTGGCCGTGAAGCCTGTCGACTATCTATCAACCCTGGTGTTGTTATGCACCCGCCTAATTAATATATATAATACATCTGTCCCGATGATATTTGTTCACATCAATGGTGTCGGTTCATTACTTAGTGTTGAAAATAATTAAATAATTATCGTCGACCATATTGAGGATTGGCAAAAGTTGGAAGAAATCCTTAGTCCAATTCTTTGTCTATTGTTTCATAATTGTCTCCTATTGCTGTTTCCTATTATTTCTTATAAGAAAGGCACACACTTTAGTCAAGGATGGGAAGTACCTACTGTAGGCCTATCTTCCAGGGGTGGGTGATTTTGTTGTCTTCCCCGATATCCTCGAAAGCCGCCCGACGGTCATTAATTTCGGCAACCCCATCGGGTAGAGAGGTGGTGGGCTTGTCTCTTAATGACTCCTCTGTTATTTTTAATGTCATTTTGTCTAATAATGATTTTTCCTTTTTTGACAAAATTATTGAAATGAAATGATTAGGCCTACATATAGAAATAAACAGGTGGGTTAAGCCTCGCATAAATAGCCTACACAAATAAATGAGGA
>NW_022719782.1:0-1330 GCF_011630105.1 Anneissia japonica
AGTTGATCTAGGATCAAGGTACTTCCGGATACTCCAAATTCTACGAATTGACTGAAGCCCGGCTTCACAGATGTTGTGTACCTGATTAGACATACTAAGGGAAGAGTCCATAACAACTCCAAGATTTCTACAGGACAGCGAAGGCTCAATGAATGCATCCCCTATTTTGATAGAAGGAGTCCAGCGAGCAAGCGCGATTAAATTTGCTCAAGTGCTCAAGGGTCTGCTTGCAAACATGGTGGTAGCAATGAAAAGTCTGTGATCTTGTTGCCTCTATTGAAAATTTCACATCTTGCTTGATTTACACTTTTCCCCTTAACTCCATGCGCAGTCTTCAAGTTACTCAGATATCTTTTGTGACAGAACATCTAAAACTTTAAAGTTATCAGAAAGTGTCAACAAAACTTTGCCTTTGACTACAGAAGCACGAGATCCAATAAGATCCAATAAGATCCAATAAGGGATGATTTCTTCGCTGGTGAAAGTTAATGCCACTTAATTTGAACAACTTTCAGCATTTGCCAGTGTTTGTGTCTAGAATGACCCTCTCTCCGTTGTCATAGAATAAGATATACAGTAGCAACGACTGCAGTATCGATGTCTCCAGAATGGAACGGTTGATATTTATGTATTGGTTGCAATTCCTTAAAGCATGCATTGCATGCAGGACAACTTTCGAGCCTGATTTTCCTGGCTGCTATGAAGATCTGGAACTAATACAAAGTCTCTTTCAAGGATGCATTCTCGCCGATAGCAATAGTATTCAAGAAGGTATCCAACCAGTTTGTCGAAATCCAGTTTGCGGAATCCAGTTGTTCACTGAAATCATGAAATCCCAGTTTGCAGAAACTCAGTTTGCCGAAACCCAGAATGCCCAATCCAGTTCACCGAAATCATGAAATGCCAGTTTGCCAAAACTCAGTTTTCCGAAACCCAGTCCAAATCTCTGTGTTACAAAAGTACAGCATATTGTACATTTGAAAGGAAGGAGCTTCATTTGTGTACAAATTAAAAGGAAAAATATTGGAAGACAAAAAAGCTGTAGAAAAACACACTTGAAAGCATGGCTATCAGTTAAAATTAGAATAAAATGAAATAAAATTAAGGATAAGCATCGTATCCTTCTAAAATACTCCCTCTGCAAACCCTATCAGGATTGTTGTCCCTGACAACCGAGAGTCGGCCCCTTGAGTCAGACCCCCTGTCGACAAATTTCTGGAGCCACAATTGGCATGTGTGTATAATTGTAGATTATTATTAATTTTTTTATTTCCTTCATTATTTTTTTTTCTTTTATAAATTTATGTATTTATCATAGGTATGCTAATAA
>NW_022719783.1:0-194 GCF_011630105.1 Anneissia japonica
TTTACATCGCAAACGCACAATATTCTGCCGGTGTCCGGTTCGTACACGGCACCGTCTAAACCGCAACGTAACCAGCATTCATCCGTCAAGGGAACCGCCTCGGGATACCCGTTGAGAGCGGGAACGCAAGATCCTACGTCGCTGCCGACGGGAAAGTAGCAGTGCGATCCGAAGAGTCCGCACCCCTCGAAGTC
>NW_022719783.1:276-803 GCF_011630105.1 Anneissia japonica
TCTCTCGCAGCTGTCGCAACATCTCACGTATCGGGTCCCGTCCTCCGCGATTTCCAAGCACGCGCGATTCCAGTTCGGGAGAATGCACGCTTCCTGGTAGAGAAACGGAGTGGCACCTTGGACGTAATTCGAACCGATCACCAGGTCGGAATCCACCTTCGAATACGCGACCGCAGTGGAATAGAAAGACGAAGAGAACAACAGCAATAACAGAAGCCGAAACGGCGAAACGCCTACCGTCCGTTCGATCGGGCTTTGCATCGATGCTACGTTCCGTGCTCGGCGTGGATGCGTCGCCAATACGTCTCTATCGCCTTGCCACCCACCAATCGCAGTTGGTCCTAAAGTGAAGGGGCAGAATGGCGCAAGGATTCCACATCCGGTTCGGGTCGCCGCCGACGTTATGCACAAGGGCGTTCTCGAATTGTTCCGAAAGACCGTTCTCGACTGATCGTTCGACGGCGTCGGGAGGAGGGACTTCTCCGTACAAATCTCGATCGACTTCATTCAAATCGGTCGCAAACATC
>NW_022719784.1:0-1474 GCF_011630105.1 Anneissia japonica
TAATATTAATGATTTGCATTATGGCCAAACCTTATTGTGTAATGGATAAAAAAGATAATATTTAAATGAAAAATATTTCCAAGTGTGTAATTACAAGTCATTCTTGGTACTGATCCATTTGTGTTTAAATAGGATCGAATTGCTTAATATTCCATATTAGTGAACTCATTAGCAAAATTGATAGACCATGATCTACATAATTGATGATATGGTGAAAATGCACAAACGGATCAATATAAGAATTACCTTGAAGGTCACAGGTTATTTATCAGCGTTATTTTAAATTAATACAGTCTTACCAATTTAAAGCGTAATTAATTAGTTTTTATGAAAAGTTGATTATAAAAACTAACCTAGAAGCAAAATTGATATTTAATGTAAAGAATATCAGAGAAGATGAAATTGCTAATTAAAGACCTCCCCAGGCACTGTTTTATCCTCAAAAAATATTGGCAACTATGAATGATTGTAACTACTTTCTTCAGGATTATAATCTTCATGTGAAAAAAAAAACACCAAACCAGCCTAACTTGTTTGGCAATCTATTAACAGAGCGATAAAACAAAAGGTGATAATATATCAACAATGCATGAATAAACTGAATATCTCAATTTCTTTTAGAAGTTTTTGCAATACCTAGACCAATGCTATTATTGACATCGCAAGTATTCATTCATCCATTCATTCTCATTGTATATTTTATTTTAAAAAAAAGTGATAGAGATAAAAGTATTTAAAATTGCTGCTTAAATTGTTTTGTAGTTAAAACTAAATTGCACTCTAATACAAGCAAATATGTAAATTAAGCTCTGTCCAATCCATTAAATTTTATGTGACAAATTTGTGTGATGTGGCCATATATGGGCATGATAAGGTCATATTACAAGCCAAATACTGGCATATCACATATGTTTGTCATATAAAGTTGAGTGTAGACAGAACTTCAGAAAAGCATAATAATAATAATAATAATAATAATAATGGTGGACTTATAAGGCACATATTGTCATGACCTTTATGCACATCACAATGAAAAAATTAGTTTAAAGATATAAATATCAAAATAATATGTGGCTAAATATACTCCTACTCCAAACTAAGTTACGGTATGGCATTCATGCAGCCACCTTTAGAACAGCTAATGCACGTGCGGAAATTTAGAATGCTTTAAATTGAATGGGGGTGTAGCAATTGAGTTTTTTTATACACTTCACACATACACAGTAGAACCTCGATTTTACGTACGGTACGGGACCGGAGGGCGTACGTAAATCGGGAGATTCGTAAAATAGAGGTTGGGTTAAATTTGTGGTAACCCTTGACCTAATAGGTACGTAACGCTCAATAAACGTATGAATGAATGATGTTACCTACTGTAGGCTAGACCTAGCCTCTAGGCCTACGAATAGAACCATGTGTTTAGTGCTTTTATTCATCACTTTACGATGTCATAATAAAGTGTTCAAATAAAACC
>NW_022719785.1:0-528 GCF_011630105.1 Anneissia japonica
TATCGAAGCACTTTCACAAACAACCCATTTACCTTTTTGACCTACAGTACATGCCTCCATTTTTAAGAACCTTTTAGTAGTTTGTCGAATTAACACCAAAACCTTTGGTCATAGATCATTTTATTTTCAGCTGCTTTTCTTTGGAATTCCTTGCCCAAACATATTACTGAATCACCATCAGTTGCTGTTTTAACACAAAACTTAAGACGCACCTTTTTATTATAAAATGTTAAGCACATTTGATTTTTACTTCGGTTTAGATGAAATTGGCGCTATATAAGTTATTATTCTTACTATTCTTATTATTTTATTAAAATTATTATTATTATTATTATTATTATTAATAAATAACCTACAGTATTTTTAAAAAGTATAAGGAATTTGGACAATATTAGGATTTAAAAAAAATATTCATATCTGTGAAACCATTCAGAATAAAATATCAAATTTTGTTAGCAATTCTATCAATATATACTGTGTATTGGCTTTTATGTATTAATATAATATGTACATGATATAATTTTGTTA
>NW_022719786.1:0-827 GCF_011630105.1 Anneissia japonica
GTTAATTCATTATTCCTCCTCATCAGTAGAGATGTGTCATCATTGCCATGGTGATGTATTATGATTACCATGGTAATGAGAAAATTTGACTTTGATGAATGGACAGTCAATTACAAAATAAATTTCATGTGATGGGTTTTTCCTTTTTTTGTTCTTAATTTTAAATATCTGTAAGTATTATTTTACATAATAAATAATACTAATATATTTATATAATTATTATTGCTGTTATATAGTTTATTTTTCTATTATAGGTTTGTTCATGGAACCAACTATATTTACGGATGTAACTGATGATATGATGATGGCACAAGAAGAATCATTTGGGCCTATCATGGTTGTCTCAAAGTTCAGTTCAAGGTAAAAATAGAATGTGGCAATGATAGCTGTTCACAGCCACTTATAATAATAAGGTGTCAAATATCAGGTTAGTTATAATAAATAATGTTTTATTTTGTTGATTGATTTAGTGACGTAGATGGTATGTTGCGTAGTGCAAATGGGACAGAATTTGGCCTTGCATCAGGTGTCTTCACAAACGACATCAACAAAGCTATGTATGTGAGTGAAAAGTTGGATGCGGGCACGGTGTTTGTAAACACGTATAACAAAACGGATGTTGCTGCACCATTCGGAGGTTTCAAACAGTCTGGATTTGGCAAGGATCTCGGTAAGTTCTTTGCATACATACCAAGGGGAAAAGTAGTATAAGTAACAGCATTGCAGCAAATAAAGTAATTTGAAAGGGGGATGTTTGTCATAATATAGGTTTGCCTGCTAATTGTTCACTCTCTATAAAATATCTTGTAAAATTTAATTTTAATATG
>NW_022719787.1:0-1524 GCF_011630105.1 Anneissia japonica
AGAAGGGAACGACGTCGTCGTCTGTGCCGCTTCCGCACGCAGCTTCCAACCGTCGTTGCAGATCCAGACAACTCCTCCAACGAATCGTCTTCGTCGTCCTCCTCCTCATCCTCCTGCTCACCTCCCTCGAATAATTCTAGACGGCGGTCGGCGTCGATCGCCCTCCTGTCTCGCGCCCACCTCGACCATCTCCTTCGCACGCGCACTTCGAGATTCCTCCAAATTTCGAAAGACATTCAGAAAACGGAAGTGACGAGTTCGCGTCTCTCCCGCTCGCGTTCTTCGAAGTTAGGTACGATGTCGGCAAGCAGGATGCTTATGAGAAGCAGGAAGTTGTCGGAACTGGTTGCCGGGTCGTCAATGTCGTCGAACATCTTCCACTATCACCGCGCCGGGATCGTGTCCGAGATTGCGATCCAGTATCCTCTCGGCCAACTGGACGAGCGTATTCGTGTCCGTCCACTTTATGCTTTCGGCGTCGTCGTCGAAAAGCACGTAGCGCACGTCTCCCCTTCCGGCGAACCCGGCATGGTCGTTGCTCGAAAGGAAGCAGATGGGAACCGTGCACTCGCTCGGTTTTAGCAGCGTCACGCCGGGAATCTTTCCCATGAACGCTATCAACCCCGCGAGAGATCTGGTGGCCGGCGTGGGCGGATCAGCGTAAACCACGGTCGGCGCGAAGGCCGTCGAACCGTACCTGTCGGAGAACCTCTTCGCCGCCTCCGGTACTTCGTCCTCGGACTCGACGAACCGTCTTGCTTGGTTCAGAAGCTGATGAAACGAACATTCGTCCTCTCCGATCAACCCTCCGTAGGCGGTAGAACTCGGTCGGTAGTCCACGACGAACGGGATGGGACGGGGGTTTTCGTTCTCTTCAGAGTTGCCGACGAGGACGTCTTCGCTAACGTCGTCGTCCACTTCCTCTTCGGATTCGCACGCAGAACTTCCGGAACATGCGTCTTC
Organism: Anneissia japonica; assembly: GCF_011630105.1. Taxonomy (NCBI): domain Eukaryota; kingdom Metazoa; phylum Echinodermata; class Crinoidea; order Comatulida; family Comatulidae; genus Anneissia; species Anneissia japonica. The sequence continues at coordinate 964 of NW_022719787.1, forward strand.
GACGACGTTGTAGCTGGGACCGACGTTACGGCGACCGGGAGGTTCCCGTCGTTGTCGTTGAGACCCTTCGCGTCTGCAATCGTTCAGTAATCGGCGCAATTTACCCACCTCTACACTTCGGCCGTAATTTACTGTTTCTATTTCGTTCGTCAGATAGGATATATGTCGAATTAATTCTTTGTTCAATTGCGCACAATCGGCCGCCTTCATCCTTTCCTTTTCCAATGAACGTTCTACTTCATCGAGGCGTCGTGTGAGAAGTTCTCGACATTCCTCGTGGGATCGTCCGTCTTCCGAGTTCTCGACGATTCGAGTCACTTCGGAATGCGCCTCCGCCATTTTGTTATTTGCAAAGTTGAGTTGTCTTTTGATCTCGTCCATCTCCATCTTCGTTTTCGTCAAATCTGATCTCAATTCGTCCGCTTCCTTGTTCTTCGAAAACACCGATTCTTCGAGGTGGACAACCTTTTTCATCGATTCGTCGTACAAATTAGAAAGACTTTTGTCCGATTCCGATAGCCTCTTTTCCATTTCGGTGTTCTCTTTCACCAGTCTATCGCG
>NW_022719788.1:0-527 GCF_011630105.1 Anneissia japonica
GTGTGTGGGGGGGGGGGGTTATGCTGTTAACCTGCTAGTCTGTGACCCTGTTACGACTGTTCCGGTCAATTAATAACGGCAACTAAAATCTATTATACGTGATTATTCGCTAAGAAGGAAGCTACATTAAAAAGAACCCAACTGTGTAGCTCCTGTGATTCATAAGAACGAACGAACGACGTAAGCGGAAAAAGTAATATTTTTGTTCTGATTTTTGGCTTTTTTGCACTAGTAGTGGTGAGGCCATAAAAAATATAAAGTAACATTGTTTTAATCGGTAATAAACCAAACACAATGCATGTTACTTACTGCGATGCTATTACTATATAAGCAAACCAGATGAAACTATCGAATATATATGTTTTTTATCTTTATCCCGTTTCGTATGGATTTGCACAGGGTTTTTCTGTCCGCCACTTTGTGGATCTTCTTAAAACTTTTTCCAAACAAAGACTATATATAAAAAAATGTATATATATAAATATGACGTTATTTTCCACATTTAAGTAAAGGTCGACATTAAGCTC
>NW_022719789.1:0-228 GCF_011630105.1 Anneissia japonica
ATGAAACATCCATTGAATAATGCAGTTGTTGGTTAGATGAAGCATCCATTGAATAATGCAGTTGTCAGTTAGATGATGCATCTACTGAATAATGCAGTTGTTGGTTAGATTACGCATCCATTAAATAATGCAGTTGATTGTTATCTGAAGCATCCATTGAATAATGCAGTTGTTGCTTACCTGATGCATCCATTGAATAATGCAGTTGTTTGTTAGATGAAACATCCA
>NW_022719789.1:394-696 GCF_011630105.1 Anneissia japonica
TCCATTGAATAATGCAGTTGTTGCTTACCTGAAGCATCCATTGAATAATGCAGTTGTTGGTTAGATGAAGCATCCATTGAATAATGCAGTTGTTGCTTACCTGATGCATCCCTTGAATAATGCATTTGTTGGTTAGATGAAGCATCCATTGAATAATGCAGTTGTTGGTTAGATGAAGCATCCATTGAATAATGCAGTTGTTGCTTACCTGATGCATCCCTTGAATAATGCAGTTGTTGCTTACCTGATGCATCCCTTGAATAATGCAGTTGTTGGTTAGATGAAGCATCCATTGAATAATG
>NW_022719790.1:0-1446 GCF_011630105.1 Anneissia japonica
ATATATATTTTTATATTTCTATTATTTATAACACTAACCATCAAAAGATAGGCCTATTGTTAATTGTTCTCTTTATTGACAGAAAATATAAAAATTTACATTATTAACATCTTCAAAAAAATAAAAGAAGAAAATGATTACTGATGACATGACAGTGATGAGGGTATTATGCCACTGGCAGTATGTAGGCCCATGATATGAGATGAATTATTAAACACACATAATATTAATAGGCCTATCCTAGGCCTAGCTGTTTTATTTTTGCACTTGTCCATGCAACCACATTTTAACATTATATTTAATTTAATAAGACCATATTATAGCATTTCAACACAGGACGTGGCCATTTTGCAAAGAAAAGTCTAGGCCTAGGCGATTAAAAATTACCGCCAATAATTTAAACTTAGCCCACACATCCAACTTGCAGTGTAGCCCGAACAAGTAAAATTATGCTAACTATGCCCTTACACTACCCTACAGTACTCTAGTCTAGGCCTAGTCTCTTCTACTAGCTAGGGCCAGAGGGCTGGCTGGCCTAAATCTTAGCTAGAACAAAAGATAACCACATAATAATATAAAGGAAGCCTATACAGTTACGATATTGGGCTAGCCTAGATACACCCTGTAATATAGTATACAAATATACAGTTCTTACCATTTATTTGATAATGCTGAAATTCTTTAGTATGTAAACTGTGTATGAAGACAGTTTTACAGCAACTGATACATACTTCAAAACATGAGCATTTGTTTCTGATTGGTCTGTACCTAATGACCTAATCTGATTAGCCCATTACATGCCACACTTTCAAGGACAGAGAACCAATGTAATTACCATAATGATTAAAGATCATATGCTCTCATAAAAGGCCTATGAGTTTTTTTTATACCCCACCATGGAGGTAAACTTTAATAAATCTTGTACAATTATTTCTACGAAATTTCATATCAAGTTGAGGTTGAGTTACAGAAATTTAAACTTGGTTGAAAAAAATAACATTCTAAATGTTGATTATACGTTAAAATACAAACTACATTTTAATTTGACATTGAAAAGATGTTAAACTTTATGTTATTACTGTGATTTTAATATCTCAACCAGTTTTCAACGTTTTTATTGTTGAAATAATGTTGAGTAAATAATGGGTAGGCCTACTTTCAATGTTGATTCTACATTGAAATAAAAACTATATTTAAAGTTAACGTTGGAAAAATATTGAATAAATATATTGCAATTGTTATGTTAAAATCGCACCCCGATTTCAAGTGAATTCATTGTTGAAATTAAGTTTGGTAAAATCTTAAACTCCGGGTTGAAAACACAACTTATTTTAACTGTTGCTTATACGTTAAAATGAAAACTATATTTTAACTTGACATGGAAAAGATGTTGAACTAATGTTGTTACTAAAATTTTAATATCTCAACCAGTTTTCAACATTTATT
>NW_022719791.1:0-581 GCF_011630105.1 Anneissia japonica
GTTCGGTGTTCGTGTACTGAGGCGGTGCACCCGGCGCCGGTGCTTGTGTACGCAACAACGTGTCCAGAAAAGTCGAAAATTTTTCTAAGTCCAGAAAAGTCGAAAATTTTTATAAGTCCAGATTTTCGAAAATTTTTCTAAGTCCAGAAATCTCGAAAATTTTTCTAAGTCCAGAAAAGTCGAAAATTTTTCTAAGTCCAGCCGATTGGCTTGCCGGTGTGCCGCAACTTGCATCTGTGAAAGTGGTTGTGAAAGCGAGAGACCCTCAGTTTGTGTTCCTTGAAGAACGGGCAGGTAACGACGACTTGACTTTCCATCGTGTTGGATGCTGAGGACGCGGTCCACGATCCTTTTTATGCTCGTCGAGCGAGGCGCGATGACGTTCGCTCCACCGATGACGTTTTGCGTACGGTGAACCCCCATGTCACCCCCATGTACACCTGCACTCGACACCGATTACGTCATCGTTACAGACGTACATCTGCCAATCGTTGGCGTCACCTAATTTCGGTATATATGACGTCATCGTTATCGAACGAAAATCGGTATAAAAATGTTGGATCGTCTCCCTACCGTAACTT
>NW_022719792.1:0-685 GCF_011630105.1 Anneissia japonica
AGAGGCAGACCAGAATAGCAAAAAAGGGCTTATTTATCGATGGTTAATATGGTTATTATATTTTAAAAAAGCATTGTGGAACAAACGAAAGTCGGTAGCCTGCAGTTCTTATCCTAGAGGGTACTCTTAATCTACCAGTTAAGTTAGATTTAAAGGAAAAGCTAAGTGGGTGCCTATCATCTTTCATAATTGCCCTTCTTTTCTGTTCAATACAATTGCAAGGCTAGGCAAGACGTCATCTGGAATGCACTTATTTGCTTTTTTGACAACACGTTCAAAGTGATTTTTACTATATTCAAACGCGTTACCATAGTAGCAAATTAAATTAAACTTCAGTACACTTTGTACAACATTCCATTTTTCATTTATTTCCACACATCATCGAATAAAACTTATACTGTACATAGTTCATTTACAAGTATTTGGGGGGGGGGGAAGAGTCGGTTAAACCAAATAAGGTTTTAAGATTGACCCACCCCTTGCAAAACAAAGAAAAAAATACAAAGACAGTTAAACAATTTTTAAATAAGAAAAATAACAGCCTTGTAGAATAGTAAAAGAATACTTTCATTAACACTGAAATGCTTACGTTTTCTTAAAAAGTATAAACGCTGATATAGCTTGCTCTAAGTTTTTTATCAATAATATACATTTCTCTTCTGAACATAACAGGAGAAAGGTAAAG
>NW_022719793.1:0-514 GCF_011630105.1 Anneissia japonica
AATGGATGCGACTTGGAAAACTATAGCTGGACACAAACACTTCAGGAACTAGATGTAAGTTGATCATCATAAACATAGATTTAAAAAACTGGTTCTTGTAATCTTGAAAGCTCTGATGAGGGCAGTATAATAGAGGCAGTAGATCTAAAAAAGATCTATTAATCAATAAGCAGAGTGTTTCTAGAGTACCTTATGATGGTAGTATAATAAGAGGCAGTAGAGCTAAAAAAGATCTATTAATCAATCAACTATTAATCAATCAACTGAGTGTTTCTAGAGTACCTTATGATGGTAGTATAATAAGAGGCAGTAGAGCTAAAAAAGATCTATTAATCAATCAACTATTAATCAATCAGCCTCATGAGGGCAGTATAATAGAGGCAGTAGATCTAAAAAAGATCTACTAATCAACTAGCGAAGTGTTTCTAGAGCTCCTCATCGGAGGTAATGAGCAAAATCTTGATTATTTATTAAAACAGTTTAACGACAAAATAAACAAACATTAATGAAATAA
>NW_022719794.1:0-240 GCF_011630105.1 Anneissia japonica
TGACGATGAGATCGGCCGTGACCGATTCGAGCGAGAGGCTTCATCGACTGACGATACACCGTTCGTGCGGCGACGTTCGCACAGCCGGTCTTGTCAGCGAACGTCGACGCTGGTGGGTGGAAATGCGATCCGACGGACTCACGATCCAATACGATAAAGCGACCAGGTCGTTGTCGACGGTCTCTCCGTCGGGTAAGACCTTGCTGTGGTATCTTCCCGACGAAATTCTCCGATTCGCCG
>NW_022719794.1:316-779 GCF_011630105.1 Anneissia japonica
CTCTCTGCAGATGGACCATAATCTCGTTCAATCTGGACGTGACCCTTTTACCCAACGCTCTGAAAACGTACGTTCTGAACAGTAACGATGACGTAGCATTTCAGTACTCTATGGCGTAGGTGCCATTATAGAAGACAAGACCTTTTAGGATACATGTTATATTCAGCGAATCATACATTATCTGTTTAATAAATTGTTGTTAAACTAAAATACTGTTTCCATTATTTTGTTTTATTATGTGTGTGAGTCTTTTAACAAAAGTGAATCAATGCGAGAGATAAATAAAGAGATGTAAAACCAATTTTTGTTTGTTCTCTTTGGTTTACTTTATTTCACATCGCAAACGCACAATATTCTGCCGGTGTCCGGTTCGTACACGGCACCGTCTAAACCGCAGCATAACCAGCATTCGTCCGTCAAGGGAACCGCCTCGGGATACCCGTTGAGAGCGGGAACGCAAGAT
>NW_022719795.1:0-541 GCF_011630105.1 Anneissia japonica
ATATACATATATATATATACATACATATACATATATATATATACATACATATACATACATATATATATACATACATATACATACATATATATATATACATACATATACATACATATATATATACATACATATACATACATATATATACATACATACACATACATACATATATATACATACATACATATACATACATATATATACATACATACATACACATACATACATATACATACATATACATACATATATATATACATACATATACATACATATACATACATACATATACATACATATACATACATACATATACATACATATACATACATACATACACATACATATACATACATACATACACATACATATACATACATACATACACATACATACATACATATACATACATACATACACATACATACACATACATACATACACATACATACACATACATACATACACATACATACACATACATACATACACATACATACACATACATACATACACATACATACATATACATACATACACA
>NW_022719796.1:0-1182 GCF_011630105.1 Anneissia japonica
TAGTAAGTAGTGAATTGTTCTCTTCAGGTGACAGCTTATCATCAGTGCTATCTACGTGCTACCTTGGTGCTACCTTATCATCTGTAGAACATTCCAGCCGAACCAAACCGTCCTGTAACAACCCAAGGAATTCCGCTGAAAATAGAATAAGCCGATGATGTTAACTTCATTGATGAGGAAAAAGAACCACTAGAGAAGATTACTCCCCACAGCTGCAGAAAGACTGTTTGTGTATGATGAGACCAAGACTGAGTTTACCACATATATCTTGCAGGAGATGAACAAGGCCCTCTGCTTGGGGAGAAGTAGACTGGCGGAAAACCAAGATTCTCGGCTCTATATTGTGTAGCTCATCCGATATTACAACACGGTGCACCATGGGAAACTTTGCCTTTCAGTCTTTCTGGAAGATTTGGATCCGCAGGTCACGATTTCCTCTGAAAAAAAATTGCATCTATACAATCCTACCACGTGCCATTCATTAATGATGTACAACTGCAACAGCTGGACAGCTCCAAAGGCAGCCATGGATAAACTTGCCTGCCATCGCAAACACATTCGTGCTATCACGGGTCATCGAAGGCCACACAGCCTTTTCTCAAATGATGCTGCTTTGTACAACATGTGCAACACTACTCCAACTGAGATGGTCCATGTTTGCATATGTGCTACGAATGCCAGAGGACACACCCGCACAAAGAGCTCTAGAATATGCAGTAATTGTACCCAACAAGTACCAAGCTCGCAGAGGGTGTCACCAGGGCCGTCGGAACCCCACCGGCTACATCGGCTTTGGACGAACCACTTCTAAATTCTATTCCTTTTTAAAATAAATATTTACTTATATACCTATGAATTATATGAATGTATTAATAATGTTCGCATCACATTGTCTTTGTAATGTTATACAGTAAAAAAACAAAAAAACCATCATGAGCTTGTTTTTGTACAATTGCCAGCTGCTATTTTCGGGCATCCCAAAATTATACGTTTAAACCTTAATCTTAGAGATTGGCAATCACAGTAACTTTGATTGGATCTGAAAATGAATATTCCGACGACCTTGCCGTGGGGGTAGGGTGTCCAGGATTCTAAGGGGGTGAGGATCCAACCAAAACATCAATATCAGTGTGATGCAAAGAAAACTAGATTAAATATGCCATTGATTATACACTACAACCA
>NW_022719797.1:0-638 GCF_011630105.1 Anneissia japonica
CTATTAACACTCATTGGCCTGTAGAATATTATAGAGCCTGTTAAAATAAAAATGACCTAGAGTATGTTAATATATGAATGAGACATTTAAAATAGGCGGGCGACACTAACATCCGCTAAACATTTATTGCATCTAGTCTACTGGATACATTTAGTGAGATTATGAATCAATGTCTTTTACTATCTGTGAGAAAAAAACTTATGATATTGGCATAAACATCGTTGTTTTTATCATTAACATTATAATTGTTGAAGTAACTGAATCATCATCATCATAATATTATCATCATTAGTTAAAGTAAAAGTAATTTAGGATCATCAACCTGAGTCGAGATCGTACAGTTGCTGCAAAAATAGTGTTTCTATAGGCCTATATCTCACAAAATAAGCCTTTTTAGCAAGGGTTGCCTATTTCGAAACTAGCTCGGCTATATAAATTTGATCATAAAGCTGAAAATAGTTATTCTTATTTTGTAAGGGGTACTATGTTCACGTTTAAGTAATTTTATTTACAATTTTAATTCAAAGTAATATGTAGGCATATTAGTTTTAGAAATTGATTTATATAGTTTTTTATTTATTATTTTAAAATAAAGTTCTGTATAATAATAAAATAAAGTAATCGTGTAAATGTAATGT
>NW_022719798.1:0-799 GCF_011630105.1 Anneissia japonica
TGAAGATCAAAGCATTCTTTACCCTACTGATCAAAGGTACCTACAAAAACCAAGAAAGCTCATTAGAAGCTTTCAGCCCATTGTTAAGCAATGAGTGTAGGTCCTACGTATAGCAAAAGCTTCTTTAAACAATAATATAGACCAATTTTGCAAACTGTCAATGTTAGTATAGAAAATATTAAACCTAATTTATTACTTTACATTACAGGCTACATTATAATTTTCAAGTATACCTTGTAAACCTAAAACATATTGGAATGCCTCACAATTTTGTATTATCATTTATAACACTGGCAGATCGTGAAGAATGTTCTAGTCTAGTTATTAAGCATCTATCTGTCTTAATAAGCTTAATAACTAGACTTAAAGATCTGGCTTAATAAAACTGAGAGAAATTAAGAAGTTGATTTTATAAATTATTATTTGTGATACCAAATTACTTAAATTGTACAATTAACTGAGTTGCTATTAGATAAAGTAGCGTCAGTCTCATAGGCACCACTACTGTTAACCTTTACATTTTGTTAAGTAAGAAATACAAGTAACCTGTACTCTACTCTGTACACACACACACACACACCTTCCCCCCACACACACATTAAACTATATTATACTGTAAAAAACTATTATAAAAAAATAGCCTACAATAAGTCACACAGCTCTCCATTTTTAAAATGTATAACACAGGATACAAATAAAGCCTGTAACCTTGGCAAGGATTTACTGTATAATACTAGTATTATGAAGGGTCAAACTTGCTTTTCACAAAGTTCATTATTTTAAGCTTCACTTGTCATAA
>NW_022719799.1:0-1244 GCF_011630105.1 Anneissia japonica
AGAATAATACAGTTTTCCATAGAAAATATATTATATCTGCAATAATTTCTATAGAAATGCTGTTACAGTATTTTCCATAGAGATTTATATAGTTTTCTATAGAAAAAATTATATCTGCAATAATTTCTATAAAAATGCTGTTCTTTTCTATAGAAGTATTGTGAATTTCTATAGAAAATAATAGTTTTCTATAGAAAAGAAATTATAACAGCGTTACTTTCTATAGAAATGCTGTTCTTTTCCATAGAGATTTACAAAGTTTTCTATAGAAAAAATTAAATATTTGCAATAATTTCTATAGAAATGCTGTTCTTTTCTGTAGAAGTATTGTCAATTTCTATAGAAAATAATAGTTTTCTATAGAAAAGAAATTATAACAGCGTTACTCTCTATAGAAACACTTGTTATTTTCTATAGAAATGCTGTTAATTTCTATAGATTAAATTCCTTTCATTTAATGCTGTTAATTTCTATAGATTAAATTCCTTTCATTTAATTTTGTATTTAGTACCAGACCCTTTCCCCCTTAGCATACTGTTTATACATTTGTTGATAATTATGAATGGTCCATACAGTGCAGGGTTATCCACCTTATGTTTTGGAATTTCTTTTTTGAGTCTTTCACATCTATTAAATTCGTGTAAAGTTAAATCTAATGCTGTACTGTAATAGTATATAAAAATATATAAAACTTTTTCTTTCATCTACAATTATCAATATTGCTTACAGTACCTTGATGTTATTTAACATATTTATAATATTTTATATAGGCCTGCAATTTACTGTAAATACAGCTACTGTAAAATTATTTTTATAAATCTTTATATGTTTGCACAATACCAATAGTGCTACATCGTGTGACTTCATAATGCTAGTAAAATTCAATGCAGTTTATTCTTTTAAGATATGCTGTTAATTTCTATAGATTCTTATAGAGAATTAAGCCACTTTTCTTTAGAAATTGTATAGAAATCCTTTAGAAATTGTATAGAAATCCTTTAGAAATTGTATAGAAATTCTTTAGAGATTGTATAGAATGTTTTTATATATTTTCTATAGAATTTGTTTGAAATATTCTATAGAACTTATATAAAATTTTCTATAGATACTCTATAGAATACTATATAGAAAATCTATAGAATTTTCTTTATAGAATTCTATAGAAAATTTTTGTATGGGAGCTTGGATGAGGTCTGCCGATGAACCGATATTTTAAATTTTAACTGCAGATTCGGACCAATGTT
>NW_022719800.1:0-889 GCF_011630105.1 Anneissia japonica
CAAGATAAGATGTCGACGGCAATGCCTCAACCGACGAATCCTTACGAACTGCCAGAACCATGCTCCAATCCCAACCTCGGCAAGAGGACGGTGCCGTTGGCCCAGCTGCAGAGCATGATCGACGAGGAGGCGACGCTAGAGATCAACGAAGATTTCGACTTTGATGCACCGTACTCCGAGTACGCGGAAACCGTGTGCGGACGTCGCGGCTTCGACAGTTTCGGGTCGGTGCTCGCGAGGATGCAATCCCCGCGCGACTTCAACGCCTACTTCCAACCTATCGGATACCAACTTTCGTACGGTGGCAAGGACGACACATCTAGATGTGTATAAGGGGCGAGGCCTTCCCGTGCATAACCACCCAACACTGCGGAAGGATGATCACGACTCTGTCCGGCGCGCACGAAACCAGTCGGGAGGCGCGCGCCGGCACCAAGGTCTACCTGGTCGTCGGCATGAGAAGGTGTGACGGACCGACCGTGCTCAATCATCCGTACCCGACGTTGCTGTTCTGCGACGATCGACGCCAGCTGCACGAACGCATGAAGGTGGCCAACTACGTTTGCCGGACGAGGAGCGGACGCGTCACGCCGTGCATGGTGAAGGCGATAGGCGAATTCGTCAGCGACTATCGCGGCAGGAACAGGAGTCCGCAACTCGAACTGTTCATGAAGACAGACTTCGAATCTCATCATTTCGAGCGATGACGTCACTCGACGTCATGGGGTACATCCTTCGCGACTATAAGTGTGATGCGTACGGCTTCGTGTCCGCATTAAACGTTCGAAAGGAGACATGGGAAAGTCGAAGGAATTAGCAGAGAAGCTACAGAAGGAGTTGGACGAGATGCACCAGTCCAAACGTGCGATGCTGAACGAGATGGACCGGC
>NW_022719800.1:912-1115 GCF_011630105.1 Anneissia japonica
GAGCTACGGGCACCCGCCGCCCTCGGCGCCCGATTACGTCGGACTGGGACGGGTCGCCGCCGGAGTCGAGGTGGACGCCGCTAACAAAGAACTCGACAGGGTGAAGAAAGAACGAGATTTTCTCATGCAGCAGATCATTAGATTTAGAAACTATTGTCAGTCTCTGAAGAACGACGAAAACGTCGGGAGAAGGGAGAGAGCGC
>NW_022719801.1:0-1099 GCF_011630105.1 Anneissia japonica
TTGGTTCTCATTTTTACTGTTTAACACTGTATGAATAATTAAAAATCGGTTTTTGCGACGAGTGACTGTAAGTGACTTACTTGGCTTGTTTTTGCCACATATGTACTTATCCCTTGTGATAAATACTTATTTATTGGTTTGTTCTGCCAGACAATGTTCAGCAAGGTCGTGGTAATGTTCAGCTGAGTGTAAACAAATCGTTTTTGAGGGAAATATAACTTTAACATCATGATTCTAAAATTACAAGTTGTAATCCAATCAGAAATATTCTTTCATAGCGTCTTCATATATAGAATTTGTGAGTTGTAATCCAATCAGAAATACGCTTTCATAGAATCATGATATACAGAATTTGTGTGTTGTAATCCATCAGAAATGTTCTTTTTATAGCTGTATGTTTATCAGTATATTTTAATAAATATATGTACATAACTGTTCCAAATAGTTGCTTCTGGTTGTTCTTATATGACTTGTTTAAATCTAGCATGCATTCTTCGCCTAAACAGGCAATTTCCTTTGTTGATTTCATTTTTATATATTGTATGTCGTATTTTATAAAGTAACAGTAAATGAATTATAAGTAAAATTATAGATAACTGCATATCTAAAAAAGGTATCTATATGCTGTCCCTATTTATTTGGAACTTGCAATGATAGAATAAAATCTTTTAAAAAGTTCATGATATTTACAATAGAAATTATCGAAGTGGCGATCAACCGTAACTCTACGATATTATAAAAGGTAATTCACAACAGTATAAGTCCACTTGAATGACTAAGAGTAAATAAATCGTATGTAAATGATATTGTATATATTATATTGTGTTCCCCAATCTTTCTTACTATTGAATTTAGTGAGAAACCTAATGTCCAAAAAAACAGGTTTGCGAGATAGGCTTGCCCAAAGCAATTTTATTGCATTTTCCGGATATTTTTGGTATGCTGAATCCAAAAATGCAAAGGTCCATTTCTTCCGAGATTGTCTTGGCGGCCATTTTGGAATTTCAAAATGGCCGCCATTTATACAGTAAAAATAACCATAACTGCGCTATTAGAGTAGGTATCGACATGATTTTGGTACCAAACCCTATATTCTCAA
>NW_022719802.1:0-6896 GCF_011630105.1 Anneissia japonica
TGAACAATATTTCGTGAATTCAATTATTAATAATTTTCATCTTTTTCAATGCAATATGTTTCCCTCTCACTGTAATAACATCCTTGGTCTTGTCATATGTAGTCAAGATATATCCAACTCAGTTGCTTGTGGTAATGATAATTTTAAATATGATCATAATTCAATTACTTTTAGGTTTCACTGTCGTCCTAGATTTTATATTAACAACATCAACAACAGGACTCTATATAACTACACGAAAATAGATAAGGATCTTTTAATTAACACACATTTAAATGTCCCATGGGATAATCTAAAACTCTGTGAAAATGTTAATGATGCTGTTGATGATTTTATTTCTTTGGTCTTAGCAGTTATCAAAGATGTTGTGCCAGTAGTAAAACCTAGACGGAGAGTACCATCATGGTTTGATGTTGAATTACGTAATCTTCTTCGTAAGAAAGAAAGGTTATTCAGGTTAAAAAAGAAACACCCTACTGCATCAAATATTGATAATTTTTTAGCCACTAGAGCTGAATTCAAGAGACTTTCTCGTAGTAAATACTACAGTTATGTTACCAAATTATCAAACGATATGACAACTAATCCTAAACGTTTTGGGGGCTGGATTAAATCCTCATATAAATGCAAAATTAAACCTGTAAACTTGAAACATGGTGATACTACTGCCTCTTCTCCTGAGGAGAAAGCTAATTTATTTAATAAATACTTCAGTTCTGTATTCAATAATAGAGTTCCAAAGCTTATTTATCCTGACCTTCCAGATTATGACTTAGACAATATTTCTACTTTTAATATTGATATTTTACGTATCGAAACACTTTTACGTGAAATAGATGTAAAAAAGTCATCTGGTAGTGATAACATAGTAATATTATTCTTAAACTTGGTGCTCCTGCCATCTCTCAACCTTTGTGTATGCTCTTTAACTGGTCACCTAGTGAAGGTACGTTCCCTAGAGCATGGAAAATGGCCAATGTACACCCTGTCCATAAAGGTGGTAAAAGGAATGAGGTCTGTAACTACAGGCCTGTTTCTATTGTCCCTACTATTGCTAAGATATATGAACGTATAATCCATGATGTGTTGTATGACCATGTTGCTCCTGCACTTTCAATTGCTCAGCATGGATTTATTCCTAAGCGTTCTTGTACTACTAATTTAGCTAACTTTTTAATTGTTGCATATAATGCTCTCAATAATAACTCTCAGTGTGATGTAATATATACTGACTTTTCAAAAGCATTTGACCAAGTTAACCACGATTTTCTCATTTACAAGATCTCTAAATTCGGCGTTACTGGTAACTTATTGAAACTCCTTCGTAGCTATCTTACACATAGAGAACAGAGAGTTATCATTGATGGTGCTACGTCTGAATGGACATCGGTACAATCTGGTGTTCCTCAAGGCACTATTTTAGGCTCTTTATGTTTTAATCTTTTCATCAATGACTTGCCTCATAATTTTACTTCGCAATGTCTATTATATGCTGATGACCTTAAATTGTTCCGACTGGTTAGTAAGATTGACGATGCCAAATCTATTCAAGACGATTTAGATATATTGTACTTATGGTGCAACACTTGGGAAATGTCCCTCAACTTAAACAAATGCAAGATTTTGACTATCACACTTAAACAACGTAAAATTTCTTTCCCTTATAATGTTAACGGCCACGTCTTGGAGGTCGTATATTTTCACCGTGACCTTGGTATTACTGTTGATTCTAAGTTGACTATTAATGAGCATATAAAACAGGTTTGCTGCAAAAGTAACAGAATGCTAGGCCTAATTAAACGCAACTGCTGGAATATTAAGAACCAAAAACCATTAACTAATATGTATTGTTCACTTGTTAGACCTTATATCGAATTTAATTCTGTTATTTTTAACTGCATGTCTAATACATGCCTTACTAAAATTAATATTATTCAAAAACGATTTGTTAAATTTGTTTCTCGTACTTGTAATATCCCTTCCAATTATATCATTCTTCCTACTTTAAGTTCTAGACTAAATTACCTTGATTCTCTCTTTTTTTTATATAATTGCGTTAATGGAGTTTATGGTTCTGATCTTATTTCCGTTTTTGGTTTATCTGTTAAAACTTATCGATGTCGTAATTCTATCAGTTCCTTTTTTAATGTTAAATTTTCTCGTGTTAATGCTACTAAATTTAGTTTTATTGTTCGATTACCTAAATGTTATAATTCTCTTGTTGATAAAGATAATTCTATTGATATTTATTATGATTCATCTAGAACGTTTAAACGTAAAATTAAGTTATATATTTAAATTTTTGACTGTTTTTTTGTGTGTATTGTAACTGGATTGTTCTTTATTGTTCTCTTTGTTTTATGTTATTCTATTCTGTAAGTGGCGGGCTCCACGCTGTTGATTGTGAAATGAAATAAAATAAAAAAATAAAATAAAAATAAGAACGCGAGCTTTAACCAGAGGTGACTTAGCTTGTCCCAAAGTCAATTTGGAATGTTTTAAACGTGAATTTAGTTATCTTTGTCCTAATTTTTATAATAATTGACCATTGAGCTCCGGGACTGCAAAATAGAAACTACATTTAAACTTAAGTTAAAACGATATATTTTAAACTCTTAGCCATTGTTTATTGCTGTCTTATTGAGCTACTCTTATTATTACATTGTTTGATTTTATTCTATATTATACTATATTATATTATATTATAATATATTAGGCATTATAAGTTAGACTTCTATTTTGAATTATGTCTTTGTGTAAGTCTTGTTATGAAGATTGTACGTTATTATTGTTATTATTTTTATTATTATTGTTATTATTATTATTATTATTATTATTATTATTATTATTATTATTATTATGTTTTAATGATGTTGTTTGTACTGTTTTTTAAATTTTAATAAAGAGGGCCTCTGAATATCAGTTAACCTACTAGGCTAAAATGGAAGTGTTACCCTCTTTAAAGATGGTTGAAATAAAAATTTAAAAAATGATAACACCATTTTCTTACTTGGTGCACGATAAACAAGATGAGTCTGAATACTAAAAAATGCAATCAAATGCATATCACAAGTTCAGTTAGATTTTATAATGAGGCTTATAACTATACCATCGATGGAAAAGAGGTGCAAGTTGTATCAGCTTGTAAATATTACAAATAATTTGAAATTCGATTGGAGTGATCATGTACTGGTAACTAAATCAAAATCCAGTAAGACGTTTAGGTTTATAAAGCGTATCGTACAAAGCAGAAATACGTTTGTATTAAGCAAATTAAACTCAGCCCTTGTAAGACCCATACTTGAATACGGTTTACCAGCTTGGACACCACACCTTAAAAAGCACATCACATCACTCGAACAAGTACAATGCCGCATGACTAAAACATGCAATCTCTCTTTATCAACACTATCCAACTATGAAAGACTTATTGAAATGAAGTTATTGTAATTTTAACAAAGACTTCAAATTATTATTTTAACATTTACTGCTAAATACATGTATGTCCATCTAAACACCAACCTATTTAAGTCATTAATATTAATCACAGTCACAGACCAACTTAAATTCAATCATGCTTTCGCCAGGACAAACTCATTAAAATTCACAGTCTGCAACTCTTTCCCACATATCTAGGATACTTTGACAAATGAAATACGAGACGAACTCATTTTTAATTTTAACATATTCATTAATCGTCTTAAAATCCACTTTGTTGAGAACTAAAAATTTTACATACAAAATTTTCAACTTAAACAACCTAATTTACCTTTATGTTGCTATATATTATAACGTTGCTAGCGGCACTTTTGAAAGCTCCCAGACAGTAGCCTTAACGCCACTTTAGAGCAATCCCGTCTGGTGTTAGCTAGCATTGTTTCTTTTCTGTTTTTTCTTTTTGTTGTTGTTTAACTGTTACTGTGTATGTTGAACTGAAGACGAAATAAATGATATGATATGATATAAAAAGGTCTAATATAACTAATGATAATAACGATATGATGATGAGATAGCACCACATTGTGGACCAATCTACAGCGCCCGTTTTTCACTACCGAGCTCGAAGTAGTTGTGGAAAACTTGCTGATAAAACAAGTATAGTCGCTGGTTACACCTGTAGCAAATTTGGTCTTGATTGAATTTAATTTTATTCGCTTTATCGGTATTATAATTCCAGTCAAATTTTTCACCAATGTAGGAGACAGCCTTAGTACAAACACTGTTTATTTTTTTCCATTAAACTTTCATTATTTATATAAGGACTTCCTGTAATCTACAACATTTTTTTAATGACTTACATTAAGAATTAGATAATAAGAATCTTACCATGGGCGTTGTAGGCAGTAATATAATTATTGGTAATAGGCCTAAGGCTAAGCCATGTATCCTTTGCATATTTCACATAAAAGCATTTCGAATGATCTTCAACAACAGAATGAAAGCCACGGAGTGGTGAAAGAGCACATTATAGAGGGAAATGGCGAACCGAGATGACGTCACTGAAATTTGGCGAGTTGGGTATGGAATGATAAACAAATCGAAACTCGCTATGTTATTGTGTATGAGGTGTGTTGAAAATGGTAATAAACGAACGTTTTAAACACATTTAAAACAGTAGCATAGCATTTTTTACAATGCCCTGTAACATTTTATATTGTATAGGCAGATTTGAACACATTTTAGTTAAATTTGTATTTAATTAAAACCGAAAATTGGCGCATTTGTGTCACCTACCAGCCAGTCAAGTGCTAGGCCATCTTGTACACGAAATATCGGACGGTATTTTACTTAAGCCGTCTGAACTATAGTCCAAAAACTGATAAATTATGGCTAGTACATGGTTACACAGCCCTCCTGACCCTGCAATACAACAATGAACTTCCATAAATTGTGCTCTTCCCTCAAAACTCGTAAAAAATATGTTAATAGTATGCGGACTTTGTCGTTTTCTTTGGCTTCGATGACAATTTGCCATAACATAACCATCCGTCGCCATAGGCATGTCGGCAATCACCCCACCGTGTACGTATTTCTCCTTAAAGGAAGCCCACGATTTCCCATCAGTCTCTTTAACTTCTTTAGATATCCAATCGATCATAGTGAGCGGAGTAAATTTTAGAATATCTACTAGTGATTTTTTAAAGTTTAAATTCCATTTGAAATTACAAATATAGCAAGAATCATGGCTATCACAGCAAAAAACATTTAGAAGCGGCCATGATTGCTATGCATAAAGATAGGAAATTAGCGCCCTCAATGGTTTATTATGATTTTATACCGGTTCTAGGACAATTACCCTCTGGGTATTAACCCCCCGGAAAATTACCCCCCGGAAAACAACCCCCAAGGACAATTACCCCCTCAAAATAACCCCCCAAGGACAATCACCCTCCGAGGACAATTACCACTGTAAAATTATCCCCCGGAAAATAATCCCCCCTCCCACGGACAACCACCCCCAAGGACAATTACCTGTCTCTTATACACATCTAGATGTGTATAAGAGACAGGTCTGTATGCCAAAGAATTGTAAAAGTTGGAAATGGGTCACTATACCTATAAATACACAAATACGCCTACTGTAATTCTATTTTAAAATTTTAATCCAACTGATTATTATGTAATACTGTACTAATAATATAATAATGATATTGCATTTTGTTTTAACTGCAGTTATTTTCCCATTTTATGCCAAAAATCCGTTCGGCTATAACAAGAGAATATAACTTGAAGCATAAAAATTAAACAAAGTAAAATTTAATTTGAATATCTTAAACAAGATACGCCATCTTCTAAGCATTTTGAACGACAAGGATATCTTTCCCCTTAAAAATAAATAAAATATATACTATTGAAAATAGGAAGATTTTTTGAAATGGCACGCCCTTCTTACAGGGCATCTTACAACAAAGAAAGACATCTATTATTTAGAAGCGATATGCCTATTTTTACTCCTTTCTTTGTAGCTATCCATTGCGCGATAATCTCAAAAAAAAAAAAATTATGATAAAAGGGGGGACGCGCGTCGCAGGCCCCCCCCCCCCTAAATCCTCTCCTGCTCATGTGAAGCCTACTAAAGGCTGACCTTTGTCTTATCATTGGTAGATAAACTTCGGTTACACATCTAGCAGAGGAACTTTCTAAATAATAACTAACAGTCATTCGATAGAGTACATACCTCCGCCCTGTGCTTAGATACCGAACAATACGCAGGCCGTGTATGGACGATTCCATTATTTCTTTTAATGTTCGGGGGTGAAAAAAAAATTCTATGACCTTGAACTTATTCTTTGACCTTTAGTTCTCAAAGTGTAATCATCTCTTAGATCATTATGTACCATTCGACTAAATGTTACAGTGATCCATTTCCTAGTTTACGTGTAACCTTGCTAACAGACAGAAAGTGGAGATAGGCATACTAATAATTCTATATCTGTATAACGGATCATAGGGCTTTGTTTCAATTGTATAATGAGATACAAAATGATTAATTTACTATGTTACTGAAGATCTACAGTACAGTTTTATATTGAAGTGTAGTTTCAAAATGTTCTTTGGTAAGTGTGAAGTTCAGAGAACTCGGGCCTGTCATACCGCAGAACGCACTCCAGAAAATCAATTATAGTACTTTATGTTCCTTTTTTTAGTGACCATTCACCAGTTTAGCTCTTTCATCAATTTTTGGCTCCGCCATCGATTCGTAATCGTCAATTAACCGTTTATTTTTGTCTTCTTCATCGGATTGGTGCATTCTTTCGTTGCTGTTGCATATACCGTAACCAAAGTATACACCTGTCTCTTATACACATCTAGATGTGTATAAGAGACAGGGTCAAGACATGTAGACCTATTGATGGATACAGACAGATACATAAGATAGTGTCAAAGTTCAACCT
>NW_022719802.1:9720-17671 GCF_011630105.1 Anneissia japonica
GAACCCGGACCCCCCCCCCCCCCCCCCCCAGGACACACTTTCAAATGACACGAGAGGAAATATGTCTTTTAACACAAGGAGAACTGGGACACTTTATGGGTGTCCAAAATGATCATCAGTACATTATATTTTTATCGTATCAGAACAACTATATTTAGAATTAATTATTCAAATTACATTTTTCTTTGTACAGTAGAATATATTTGGTCAATAACATTGCACACAAACAAGGAAACAATACTGGGAACATATACGTTTGTTTTTATTACATTTCTGTAGATATACTAGTTATAAATGATGTTTTGTTATCACGGTACAACTTGCCGTACCGTTTGTGTTACTGGAATAATCTGCAACTCAGTATTTTTGTTTGTTGTCGACTTAATATAATTCTCCATCATTCCTTAAGTAATATCTGTTAAAATTAGAATTATCGAGTTTTATCCAATTTATGGAAATTCAAGTTACAATTTACCATTATTATACCAAAACATTGATTTGTCGCGTCAAAGGGATCTGTTGTTGAGTGATCTCCTTCTCAATTATAACTCCATAATTTTACGTACTTTTCGTACATGATTACTTACTTTTCCCCTTCCATCGAAATAAGCTCATAGATGTAAGCTGGCATGTCCCAGAGGCTTTCATGTATTCTATTATAAAATGAAACTACTATCTTTCTTAATATCCAAATCATAAATATCATTGGTGTTCTCATTATCTACATCAATACCCTCATCATTCATTATCATTACATTTTTATTTTATTTTATTTCGAACATCATCCAACAGCAAAAAGCCAATTACAGGATGTCTGAAATACAATACATATAAATATAAAAAATATATTTAAAAAATGCTACAAAAAGGAATAACTAATTACTTGGTATTAGTATTATTATTGTCATTGTCCCGTAGGCAGAATGGAGGGGGGGGGGGAGTCGACAACAAACAAAAATACTCAGTTGCATTTTAATGATTATTTTAATTCCAGTCACACAAACGGTACGGCAAACTGTACCGTAATAACACAACATCGTTTGTAACTAGTATATCGACAGAAATGTAATAAATACAAACGTATATGTTCCAGGTATTGTTTCATGATTTGATTTAAGTGCAATGACGTATTTGGCGAGTGTAGTTTATAGTAAAAAGAACAATGATACTTGACATGATGATGATGATGATGATGACGATGGTGATAATAATGATGATGATGATAATGATGGTGACTACGACGACGATGATAATGATGTTTTTATAACAATATTTTTTCACTTACTACAGAGTACCAGCGCCAACTCAACCAATACAAATTTCGAAAACATCGTAAAGTAGCAGAAAAACTGTAAATGTAAAAAAAAAAATTGTCATTATTATTATATTTTTATTATTATTATTATTATTATTATTATTATTATTATTATTATTATTATTATTATTAAAGTTTACGATCGTTCCATAAATAATTTGATTAGCAGTGTAAAATTTTATTGAATAATTGGAAATATCGATATTAAAGATTTTTAAATGGCAATAAATAGAATCTGTTGATTATGGTGCGATGGTTACAGCCGGTTTCCATGTTTTTCCTACATAAGTAATTTTCCCTTGTGTGTGTGTGTGTGTGTTTCATGTATTTTTTTTTTTCATTTAATGATCTTAACTTCAATTTTAACATCAGTTCTCATTGTGACTATAAATAGGAGGCATATGGTATCTTTTACAAACATAAATAGTAAGTATAGTTACTGTCAATCTGATTAGGCCATTACTTTTCATTTAAGTGTATTTTGTTTCACACTTGAGCCATTTCGTTATTACAATAATATTGTAATAATATTAATAATAATTATAATTATAATTATAGTAACAGTAGTAGTATTAGTAATAGTAAAAATATAGTAGTTGTAATAATAGTAATAGTAATAGCAATGACAATAATAATGATAATCATGATGATCATGATGGTTGACGTTTAACTCAAGGGGTTTTCATTCACATAAACGTTAATAGTTTATATTTATTCTAATCAACATTCTATTGACACCATGGACAAAGCAAATGTATATTAGGCCTACTCGTGATATGAGAGAATGGCTAACAGTAACGCCACGGAGGTGCAAACAAGATAACCCCGTTACCAAGGCAGCATACTTTATACACGGTATTTGATCACGTTACCAGTACAATTTACAGAAAAAATACCATTTTTATACGATTATAGGATAATTAATATTACGTACTTTACCCTTGCTGTAATAAATGGATAAAAAAAAAATAGCATAACACATTTTTGAATTTACTATTCTTGAATTATTAATTACTTTCATAAGATTAATTTACTATTTCCTATAATCAAGATTTTCAACAAGCAAAAAATATATGAGATTAAGTAAAGGGAAAATACGTTTTTGTATTAAAACATATCAATAAGTTATTTTTCTTGATAAAAGTTTAATATAAAAAGATTTTCCACATAATTGCGTAGCAGTATTCTTAACTTGAGATAACCTGTTCTCACTAGGAAAACCCAGTTCGGGCCCATAGTTAAGGGCATTAAAATGCATTGTCAATCAACGTCTGTAGGCCTACCTCAGAGTTTCAAAATTTTATTCCCAGACCCTTAGTTCGTTAACCTCCAATACCCATATTCAAAACTAGCATAAGCTATGTTTGGTAAAATAAACAAACAATTTAAACAAAATAAATGATGAACATAATGAGGAACTTCTAACCAGGCCCCTTTACCAAAAAAAAAAATACATTCGTACAAACAATACGGTTTATCAGCTGGTTAAGTGGCAGCCTCATGGAAATTTTGATTTTCACAGGTTCATTTTCTTTGTTTAATTTGCATTCAACCACAAATATCACCATAATATCAAATAGGTCTAATATTGTATGGCTTTTCAAGTAATGATTATAGCTTTAATAAACCAAGAAAGTAAAATAATAGACATGTATAGTAAACATATAGCGTTATTTTTTTTTTAAATAATATAGCTCATGAGAGTCAACTTCGGTCCGATTTAACAGACAAGGGCAAGTCGATTGAAATGTATAGACTTGATGGGTTTACTTGCTATCTGTTGACTCGGCCATTTATAATTTTGAGATTTAACTTTTAAACTATTTGATAGTTTCAAAAATGCTAAAAATAACCAGATTTATATAGAGTCATCAGCTGGTAATTTTAATTGACTGTGCGAAGTGGTTGATCCTATGTTTAGTGTCTTGCCAATGAATATAAAAACCCATGTATAGACTGGCGTAATATTGCTCGGTATTAGAAAAAAAAAATTAGACAACAGACGAACATCAGGAAAGTTGAGAAAAAGGAGGACAAACGACACGGAAGCACTGGTTAATAGCTAGACAAATTTTTGAGGAAAATAATCACAAAAGGAGAAAAAATAATTTTTCAATTTATTAAGAAATATAGTCATTGAAGGGGCAGATGAAATTTCTTTTCGGATGTTATGCTGTAGGAGTGTTTGCTTGGACTGGGGAAGATGGATTTCATTGGAGGTCCTGGTATTATAAAAATGGATTGAAGAATTATGAATAAAATTGCAAGAGAAGTTTGATGGAAGAAGAGAATAGATATTTTAATACAAAAAGGCATTGCTGAAATGTATTAATGTCATGAACGGTTAACAAATTAAGATTAGAAAACAATTTGTTAGAATGGGCAAGATGATGTTTTATACATTTTTAATCAGTAACGGCTATATTTCAAACTTTTTAATAATGGCCGAAAAGACAACTGATTAATCTCAGATAAAAAAGTATATTACATACTCTAAACATTAAATTGCACGTCATCGTGTTGGGATTCAATATTTCGGCAATAAATTTGACACTCCTGATGATGACATAATTAATGTCGAAATATCAAATCCCAAAAAGATGGCGTGCATTTTAATACTTGGAGTATGTACTATAATTTCTTATTATAATGGGTTTATATGTTCAGATTAGGAGTGATTGAATTTAGAGTATAACTGCGTATTTTTTGTTTTTCGTCTAGAAATTGTAATTGTCGTTGTACTGTTGCTAAATCTATGAATTGTATTTTTTTTTTATTGCAAACCCACCTCATAGCGTGTGTCACTGATGCAAATATGTAGATTTTAAATAAATGTATTATTATATCGAGGAAGGTAAGAAAGATGTTCAATCCAAAATAAAGGAAATGAAATTAATTCTATTTATATTTTTCGTTTGTAGGCTTATACAATACGCCTAGGTTCTAGGTCATCCAGCAACATTAATTATCAAAACTACGTAATACAGGAACTTATTTATCTCACAGCATTTTTCAAAATTGTATGAAGTAAGCCTATGAAATTTTACGAGAAATAAATGTGTGAATTGTCACAGTTTGCTTGGGAATCATCGCAATTCTGTCTTCTAATAAATCGGAAAACATAATGTAAATCCTTCGTGAGTGAAATGTGGTGACGCCATATTCTGCCTTACCAATAGACGCCTACAGTATGTTTAGGGGTTTTTCTATGAATTTTCCAAAGAGGAAAATGCATGAAACTCAAATTTTTGTGGAAGTCAAATTCCTGGATGATGTCATTCAGGTCTGGCAGATGTTTGCAAAGTGTGTACTTGCTAAATTGCGTGTACAAGACACACATACAATCTTATCGACATGTTTACTATAAAAACAAAGGGACTTGAGCAAGTTTGGGTCACTGGTAATATGTTATTACAGCCCAGAGTGTTCGATAAATCTAAAGTCTGCCTTATTATCTCCATAAGAATCAATTTCTAATGCAAGAACGTAACTTAATTATGTCAGACTAAGATAAATATTTTTCGTGGTGGTGAACTGTGGCATTAATGCAATGCATTATATTCAGACCCCACATAAGTCACACTAACAATAACGCCTTAGTAATTTACAGTTATCTGGTAAGCATATTTGTTTTTAAATAAATCAATTTAAACACTCTTGAGTATGGTACAAAGATCGAACAATTTATAGAAACAAGCGGCGCGTTGCTTTTAGAGTTAACTGATTAGTACAAGTAAAGTTGTAGTAAAACTGAATTTTGGTGAAGGCCTAATATTATTATTATTTATTCATTATTATTATTAGAATTTTAAAAAAAGGTAGACCTATCTAGGATGCTCTTTTTAAATGTATTGTTCTCAAATATGTATCTTACAATGTATTGTCGTATAAGGACATTTAGGTGTAATTTATTTAATTATTAACATTCATCCGAGTTTATAGGCCTAATCCTAAATGCAATAGTCGTTTTCCAACTCACCATTTCATAAATACAAATAATAATTTCACTAGATTTTATATATTTCATTGTATAGTGTTTGCAAAATCAATGTAGGCCTAAGAACTACCCTGCAAGTCAATAATATGTTAAGTTCCAATAAAACTTATGTTTATGGCAAAATAGTAATGTCAATGACCGGTTTGAAACAATTATTAACAAACTTGAACTTAATACAATATAGTTATATAATTATTTACAGATATATTCCACCAATGTGTTCTGAAAATAAACATGTTATTTGTTTGCATGCATAAATCTAACAAGAATAATATGCCTTTCTGTTCAGGAAGGTACCATAAAATAGGGGATTCTCTCCAACTGTATACACATCAAAATTTATTCGCGGATAATTTTCCTTTTACTTAATCATGATTAAGACTGGAACTTCTTACCAGTGTTTTTATAGTTATAGTTACGTATATACAGTAGAACCCCTATTAATGGGACACCTTCAGAACCAAAAAAATGTCCCCTTAAAAGAGGTTTCCCCTGAATAGGAGTACCCCTATTCAGAGGACACTGACCAAAAACGTGGAGTTGTCCCCTTAATATGGGTTTTTTTTTTTTGCATGCTTTCGTTTAATAATAAATTCTTTATAATTGTATTTTTAATTGATACTGATGATTGATGTTCCCCGGGACATGCGAGGCTCAATAATAAGCGTGAGTGAGATGTAGTGACACCATCTTGTGCCTTCAAAGAATTTTCAAAAGAGGAGATGCAGGAAACCCAACTTTTTGTTAAATTCCTGGATAATCTGCCATACAGGCCTGGCAGATGTTTGCAAAGTGTGTATTAGATAGATTGCCTGTATAAGAGACATACGAACTAATTGCCATGTTTACTAAAACGAAGCTGCTTCAGCAGGTTTCGGTCACTGGTAATAAGATATTGCAGCACCGAATTTTTTTAAGTCTGCCTTATTATCTCCATAGGAATCAATTTCTAATGCAAGAACATAACTTAATTATGTCAGACTAATAAATATATGGCAATGAACTGCGGCACTAATGCAATGCATGAATTATATTCAGACCTCAAATAAGTCACCCAATAACGCCTTAGTATTTTACCTTTATCTGGCAAGCATATTTGTCTTTAAATGAATCAATTTAAACACTCTCGAGTATGGTACAAAGGTCGAACGATTTAGAAAAAAATTGGCGCGTAGCTTTTAGTGTTAACTGATTACTGCAAGTAAAGTTCTACTAAAACTAAATTTTGGTGAAGGACTAATAATTATCCATTACTATAAGGATTAAAAGATCTTGGATGTTCTTTTTGAATGTGGTGTTTGCAGATATGTATTTTACAATGTATTTTCGGTATTAGGACATTTAGGAGTAATTTACATAATTATCAACATTAATCTGAATTTATAGGTCTAATCCAAAATTCAATAGTTGCCAAAACTATGCGTTTACGTTTTCCAGCCACATATTTCATATTAAATACAAATAATTTTACTCGGTCCAATATATTTCATCAATGAAGAACTTAAGAACTATTCTCCAAGTCAATGTTAAGTTCCAATAAAAATCATGTTTATGGCAAAACATTGTGAAACATATTCCAATAGATATAAAAATGATAATGTCAACGACCGGTTTGAAACCATTATTAACAAACTTGAACTTAATACAATAGAGTTATATAATTATAATACAGATATATTCCACTAATGTGTTTTGAAAATAAACACGGTTATTTGTTTAACTAAATCCAATAAGAATAATATGCCCTTCTGTTCAGGAAGGTACCATAAAATAGGGGATTCCCTCCAACTGTATACACATCAAAATATATTCGGAGATAATTTTCCTTTTACTTGATCATAATTAAGACTAGAACTTCTTCCCAGTGTTTTTATATGACTTAGGTGGAACCACTTTACATGTAAAATTGTATACACAATAATGTAAGGTGGACCAATTGAGGTGCTTGTAAAATGTATACAAAAATCCAATCCAAAATCCGACTTATAAGGCGTATTACACAATGCCGTAATGCGCCAAAAATACAAGAGTGTTAGGTTGTAAGAGATGAAGAACATCAGTAGGACTAGCCACATGTCTGTAATGCTTAAATATTTCATTCGAGCTCGAAGTAAGTTGGCCCGAGTTCAAGTTCACTCACTGACTATAACAAAGAGAAAACTATATAAATGGTTACCTATATACAGTAGAACCCCAATTCATAGGACACCTTTAGGACCAAAAAGTGTCTCCTTAAAGGATTTTCCCCTAAATATGGGTACCCCTATTTTGAGGACACTAACCAAAAATGAGATTGTCCCCTTAATAAGTGTTTTTGGCATGCTTTCGTTTAATTATGTTAATAGATTCTTTATAATTGTATTTTAATTGACATAAAAATTAGTTGAATTTAAATTACCAGTAATTTTAACAATAATTTGCAATAGAAAAAAAGTTCATTTATGATATGAAATCAACAGTTATGTAATAAAAATTACAGAAGTTAATATGTTCCCAAAATTAATGTTAATGAACAAAATTTAATATTATTTTTAAAATAGAGTTTTCTATTGGATGCACAAGATAGAAGGAGTGTTACCGTAAGAGTCCCGCTCTGCTCTTAACCTGGCTATTTGCCGCCTCATAGGCCTGTTATATAT